>NC_047586.1:15000000-15300000 GCF_011004845.1 Esox lucius
AAGTACAAATAAAACTTAAACTGTTGACCATGAGTTGACCAAGAGATAATCTAATGATTATAAACCAGAAAAGGAACCAGGCAAGCCCAGTTCAGCCGGACCGCAATTAAAATGAATAAATATTGTTGCCCTCACTGGATTCGAAACCAGGTCTCCCATGTGAACGGCACTGTCTTTAACCACTACAACATGGCGATAAACATTTGAACAGTTGCTAGACACCATTGAGCACTGTGTTAAACGTTTCTTATGAAATTTACCTCCACCACAAAGAGTCTACGAACTGTATGTTTTTTGCCACTGGCTGTTTTAACAGCTTATTAGCCAGTAATAGGCTTACTAGTATCTACTTCCTAGGAAAAGTCACAATAATTTTGCAACTACTAACGAGACTGAAGATGAACTTTTCAATGCCAAAACTATTTAATTTCATGGCTCAAAAACATTTGTTTTTCTTTCGTTCGTGAATGGCAATACTGTATAATCGTAAAGAAATAAAAGCGTATCACCAGATACAGACACAATACAACCGTAAATAGTTTTATTTTAAGCTTAAAGCCAGCAACGTTTTTGGCTCTCCGGAACAAATCCTAATGCCTACTTTGTCTTGACTGTGAGGAGATTAGAACGCGGGACCTATAGTTTCCAGGGCCGCTTCTCTAACCACCACGCTATTCAAATAGAGGTAGTCAGTCAGTCCCTCACTCACTCAGTCAGTCAGTCAGTTAGAGACATTTGCTCTTCTTGGCTGGCTCCGCTTATGCGGTCTGGCAAAAATAATTAATAATTTACAACACTGCTATATTAGTGTGTTTTTGCTGAAATTGCTTTAAAGAAAGAAATAATGAACAAAGACTGAGATTGAAGTTTCTTACTTATCTGAGATTAAGTGAAATCAAATGCACATCTTTATAGGGGTCCAGGGCCAAAGAGTATTTTGTTAAAGGAACATTGACCCTACACACTCATATGCTCCTTCATCTACCTTTGTTGAAAATAAAAAGGCAACATTTATACTCTATGGGTATCTTTTGTCAGCTGGCTAATACCATCCCTATGGTGAAGCATGATGGGGGGAGCATCATGCTATGGGGATGCTTCTTAGCGGCATGGTATGGGATTGAGGGGAGGATAAATGGAGCAAAATACATAGAGGTTCTTCATTAAATGCACAATATATGAATATTTCCCCTCAGACTGGGAAATATTAATATTTCAGCACAACAACGACCTGAAGCACAAAGCCAAACAACGCGGGAGTGGCATCGTGACAGGTCTATGAATGTCCTTGAGTGACCAACCCAAAACCTGGATTTGAACCCTGTTGTACATTTGTGGGGAGACCTGAAGATCACAGTTCACTGACACTCCCCATCCAACCTGACAGCGCTTTAGTGCTGGTAGAGGCTTATCCATGAAGACTTGAAGCAGTGATTCAAAATGTCCACACATTTAAAAAAAATGTGTTAAAACAAAATGCAGAGAAAGTGAAGACCTCTGAAAAGGTTTCTGTATATACACAGCGTCGGTCTGAACAGTACAGGTTTGGATGCCTACTATTTTTTTTAATTTCACATTGTAGAATTGTGAAGACATCTAAACTATAAACAAAATATTAAAATGGGTATTACAAATGTTCATCCTAATTTTTCCCAGTTTCATTAAATACCATTTCGGTTAACGCTTCATAGTACAGCCCAATTTAAGATTGCAAGTACATGTTTTTTTAACCACCTGATACTAAATGGTGAAATCTACACATAGTAATTTGTAAATTCAAAAAAGCCATACTATAATTAATATTCAGTCATAAGTTAATTACCATTTTAAGAAGTAATTTGGGTCTCTAGTTAATAGAGCATGGTGCCTGCAACATAACAGAACCAATATGAAAAGCATATGAAATGCACTCAGTAGTGTAAGTCACTCTGAGCATTGCTATTTGTTTTTTTGTTGGGTGGTGGGGCTCACCTGTGAAGAGGCTCTCTTCTTTTTGGGTGTAGAAGATATAAGTGGACGGAGTCTGAAAGAAAAATATAAAAACCATCAAAATCGAAAGCGACAAGCATGAGTAGACTACACAAAATGAAACAACAGAAATATATGACACTTAACAAGAAACCCAAAAGTCCTATGTGTCTAATTAAATGTAAAACATCACAACAAACACTCCTTCAATTCATTTAAAAATATGAATGCAGGAACCAGAAAATGAACATCCCATCCTACTCTACAATTTCAGCCAAAGACGCTGCTATACTGGGGTTCAACACACCCTTAGGCATTAATGAAATACGGCAGTTACATTGGCCAGAAATGAGCTTTTAAGATCAAACGCTACTATTTAAAACTAATGCTATTAGAAGCTTACAGTATTTAAGTGTGCCATCTTACCATGTTAGTCTTAAGAGGGAAGTGGGGTAAATGAAGGGTTCTGGATGGTTAGACGGGAAAGGGAAAATGGTCTTGATAGGCTCCCAGACGCCTCAGCATTCTCAGGTACTTTTTTGTTATGCCAAGATGTCCAACACAGTCTAGGTTCGAGGCTTGACTGTGCCGTGATGCATAACGGCGAACCATCACCCTGGGTGGGTGTAGCAAAAGATTCCCTAGTCTCACTGCACATTAGTAAATAATATTCTTGTCTCACTGGTGCAGAGGACAGGCCTGCTGTTTTTAACACTTTCTATTGCCTTTTTTCTGAGGAGGTAATGTGGTGGTAAACATCACAAAACCTACATGAAATACCCCTCCCCCCACCCAACTGCCACTTTACTGTACAAAAGTAAATTCCCTGTATGCTGAATTAAAGATATGTTCAGGCACACAAGTGCATACCAACATACATTCTATTCTACCTCCAAAAGATTTAATCTGATCATGGGTTATAGGCACTGTGGTTCTCTGAACTCCCATTCACTGAGATCCTCAGATCTATTGAATCCTGGTCTAAATTGCTATATCCACACACAAACAAAAACAGATCACTTAAAAGCATTAAACCCAGACAAACAATATACAAGCAAATAATTTTGCACAACCATACGTCAAATCCTTTTTACGCCTTCCTTGGAGGTGTAGAACATTTGGTATTAACCGAATGGTTTACATTAGCCACATTTCAAGAAACCTTCCCCACCATGATCAACGGTTCTCAACAAGGGTGACTCAGACAGCTGTTAGAGGGCCCTTGAGATGACAAGGAAAAATCACGATAAAAATAAATACATGACCAAACTATTTTACTAAATAAATAATACAAATAGCACTTAAAATTAAGTGCCTGGTAAAAGTATTCAAACCTGTGACCAATTCTCTAATGAGAGAACTCAATTACAAAGAGTACATTGACATTTCTGTTTGACATTCTATTTTGAAACTTGCTACTCCACCGTTTCATTTCTCTTTCCAGCGTTGCCTACTAACATGTTAAATGATTGCCCTCTAATACTAAGTTATGGCTCTTGGATTAAAAAATAGTTTCTTTTGGATTAATGAAAAGTAAACGATTGAGCTTGACATGCTAGTTGCCTTGTCAAAGATCTCTCCATGCAATGACCACCTTATTTCCAGAAGGCAGCAGGGGTCCTCACACTGCGAGCAGCATCTGTAATTATATTCTGACAGTCTGTATTAATTAATGTTTTTTTTTAAAGAAGCCAATGCATTACATAAAAAATAATAACTAACATAGACTCAGGGCACTGGCAACAAGCAATTTTCTTTCCATACACACAAAAATATGCACTTGTATAATAATTGGATACCTCAGTGGGTCCTGAAATATCTTCTTGAGAACCACTGCGCTATATAAATGGTCATAATTCTTGTGAGAGTTTTAGTGATTTCCAAGCCATTAACAAGCACTGTTACACCTACTACTCTAATCTACTGAGCACAACTGGCATGTTCAGGGAAACCTAGTTTTCGTAGGGGCTAATACAAAAACAAACATGAATACAAACACACAGACCCTCCCTTCTGACCACATGACTAGCAATCCCAACAAACAAGCTCTCTGCATGAAAGACAGAACTGTTTCCATTCAGCCTCTGTTGAGGAATAGGGGGTCTCCCTGCGGACAAAATGGGAGTGCTTTACTCTCTGATAAGGAAAAGTGCTGCTAATTAAGCTGCTTAGGAAAGGGGGAAGCAAAAAGATAAGCATGTGGGAGAGATTGTGTTCGTTGCTCTCTATCCCTTTGTTGAGCATTAAGTAAGGCTGCCAGCATTAGCCATCTGTCTGGTTTTGATGGCCCATGCTTTTAAAAATACAGTGGGAAGAAGCATGAGTTTGCTGGGCACTAGCCTTTTGATTCCAGGCTGGCAGATTGTCATGTTAGCAGAATAGATATGCTGCTTTTGACACAACGGTTTTTAACATATAGTGTTTATTTTTCCTTCCCCAACCTTCTTCATACCCATGTGTATCTAGGGCCTTGTCTTGTCGCAACAACTCCCAATGGATTTGTAGTTGTTATCAATCAAAGCAACTCGTCCTCACGTTATGTTATGCCATTTAGCTTTTCCTCCACACTGCTCTTCCAACTAAGAAGTCATGTGGGTCACTGAGTGTGAGGGCACAATCTGAGCTGCCATTTGCAGGCACCCAAACCGCCTGAGACATTGCAGCATGATGAAAGAAAGAAATTCCAGCTGATGATACCTCGGCACTCCTGTTCCAGACTGCATCAGTTTAATACACTTATCTAGGCATACACACTTAAATAGCTCTAAGTAAAAGGTTAGCTGCCCATTCCAAGTGGTCTCCAAGTGGAATTTAAGACAATGTTGAATGTTAATCTGCTCTGATTGACTTGAAGGACATTTGAGTGTGCAATAACTTTTTTTTTGGTGGGCTAGCTGAAGGGGCTCTGTTTTCCAGAGCATTTACATTTTGAGCTTGAGTTGATTTATTTCTGCAACCGCTAGTAATCGCCGATAAATTGGCCTCCTCGGCCCCCCCTCTTCAGCCACACCCTGTAATGGGCAACTTCCATTTTGGTCCAAAAGTAATGGAAGAGAATGGATGGGAATCAATAATAATACTAGAGCTCACTGCACAGTGGACTTTAATGCTGCCTGTGAGTGAAAGCATCTTGATTATATTTATTTGTATAAGCATTACATTACAAGGTACACTTACAATACATTCAGACACCTTAGCTGAGGTTGGTTTGGTCACTTCCTTAAGACTGCATTATAATGTTGAGACCAAATCCAGAAACCCAGATGATTTGGGTGGAGCCCATCGGCCTCATGAAATTAATTTGGCTTCCAGAAAGTATTGAAATGGTAGTTAGTAATAGTTAACCCCAAAACATTTTAAAGTCATTCTGTATCTAGTAATGAAATGCTAGGAGCCTGCTGAAATGTTTCTTTATCTACATGACGAACTCCATCTTGTGGCAGAAATACAAAAGCTGGAGATTAAACTGACATAAAACACTAGAGCCACACGTGTTGAGGTCAGTCTAAAAAGGGGCCATTGTAATTCTTCTAAAGCAGAAATAGGCAAACTTTACAAAGCACATTTAAAGGTGGAACAGAATTATAAACATTTATACATAACAAATGGACCACAATGAAGTATTACAACATTATAGAAAACACATGTGGGACAATTTGAACCCACTGTTGACCTGTTCTAAGGCTTTACTAGTAAAAGTAACATACTAAGAATTTTACCAACCAATTAATAGCAGTCTGACATTTCTTTTTCAAGAAATTATCTCATGTCTTAATAAGGCCAATGGAAGATAGGGAATATGCCACCTTTCTACGTATTTGCCTACAGAGATCTGTGCGACTTCTGTCTTCAGAAATATCAATTCTCAATTATTCGATGTCCTTTCATATGCAGAGTGTTGCGTATATGAAGATACCAATTATCAAAGTGAATACTTTTGTTTATATCCTCAGTTTTCTGCCAAGGAAGTGAACATGGGCAAATGCATTAGTAAACTTAAAATGCCCTTGCATGAATCAACTGAACATTCCAAATGAGCTATTTAGGAAATAGCAAGTTCACTTTCTTATCCATAGCCTAACAACGCATCTCAAAAGCAAGTGTTCTACTCACATTATCAGGCTGATAATGTGAAGGGGTAGTGTTTAGAAGGGGTAGTGTTGATTGCTTAAATAACAATTCTGAGCACAGTTTCTTAAATAAAATGTTGACAGAGAATACACATTTGAGAGCCAATGTTATTATTGTCGATGCCTGTTCATGCTGAAATGTATTCAAACCTAGAATAAAAACTAATTCATATTCTGAAACATTCCTGGCTTTATCCTCTGCTAATAATATGAGACTGATTTAGACCTGAGATGCTAGGTGAAGGCAATCAACTAACAGGTAGAACCAAAAACCAGAAGTGTTTCTGCCCTCCAGGACCGGATTTGAATAGCACTGCTCTAGAAAAACATTTGGTAAAAATTACATAACCAGTGTTCTGAAGTAATACTATTCCCATGTGAACAGGTATTATGCTTGAGATTCAAGCAACATATGGGTGGATGTATTCTTCAATGATCTAAAAACGGTTAATATGAATACAAATGATAAAGTCTTAAGGACATTAAAATGACAAATATGTTTGAAAGAAAGTGGGCTTCCCACAGATCTGGTATTCCACAAAAGTGTCTGTGTGATACATAATTGAGATACATCTATATAATAGATCAAAAACTTTTCATGGGTAAAAGCTACTACATAAATAATGCATTGAAGGTTCAACTGAATTGAGCCTTGCTTATTTTGAAGGAAAGGGTAGATGGATATAAACAGGTGACACAGGGGTATCCAAAAATGAGACAGGAATCTTGCAGAGGCCTGCCAGTTCAAAACAGGCAACTTTCCTTCTCCCTTGCATTTAATTTCTCCACAAAGTGGAGACTGTGGCTTTGGAATCTAATTGAAACCACTTTATTTATTTATCTTTATTCATATAGAGTAATCAACTGAGACTAAAGTCTCTTTTACAGGGGAGCCCTGTATTAAAACAATAAAAACTAACAAAATAGAAAACACACAAAGAGAAACAGTGTTGACGATAAAAAGATTATTTTTAAGAAACGCTAAATCCTCTGAATGGCATTCCATAAGTCTGGGGCAAAATATTTTGAAGCAATTTTATCCAGTTCCCGAATAGGCTCGTGGTATCTCCAGCACTATCCAGTGTTGATGGCGTTTGATAACGGCTGTCCTTACAATTATTTTTCTCTGTTAGATGGTCAGGAAGATTTTGCATGACTGCCTTGTATACAAAGATCAACCAATGTCAGGTCCTACTACATGTCACTGATTCCAAGTTGTTTTTCTAGCATTCACCCATTCCACATTTCTTTTATGAATACCATCAGATATCTCAGAATTTTACTCAGGATTGGATCTTTTCTTGACCCTAACCCTCGTATAAGGGATATGCTTATCCGCATCGGGCTCATAAAATTAACTTGAGCTTCCAGAAAGTATTGAAATTGTCTATAATAGTTAACCCAAAAAAAATGTAAAACTAATTCTGTATCTAGTAATGAAATGCTAGGAGCCTGCTGAAATGTTTCATCATCTACATGACGAACTCCATCTTGTAGCAGAAATACAAAAGCTGGAGATTAAACTGACATAAAACACTAGTGCCACACGTGTTGGGGTCAAAAAAGGGGCCACTTGTAATTTTTCTAAAGTACAAATAGGCAAACTTTACAAAGCACATTTAAAGGTGGAACATAATTATAAAAAATTTTACATCACAAATTAACCACAATGTGCAACAAAAGTATTGAACTATTGAACATAATAGAAAACACATGTGGGACAATTTTAACCCACTGGTGAATTGTTCTAAGGCTTTACTAGTAAAAGTAACATACTAAGACAAGTACGGTCTTCTTTAATCAGAACAAAATCTGGCTCAGTTAAATAAGGGCAACGTGGAAACTTTGTCACAAAGAGACATCTAACGTATCTAAAGTTAAAGCTTTACCACAAGCACTTAAAAGACAGCCATTCGATTTCACTGTAAAAATCTGTGGTGGTGCCAACAGAACAGCCCTCATACTATAGCTCAGAAAAAGAGCTTTTTCCAGGCAAACCAATCTGACAGCAGAAGGGAAGACATATTTCACTGGAGGCAATACTGTAAGGCAGGCTTACCACAGTGTGTGGTCATAGTAGTTGGCATGAGGAGCGTCACCAAAGGGTTCACCCACAACTTTACTAGCCTAGGACTGGTCTGTGCTGCCCAGCCCATTTGATGCGCCAACATTCATTCCATGAACACATTCATTTTTCATTCTAAATTTAAATTTGAGATTGCTGGAGCTCAGGAGATGGATTTATATGAGATGGATCAGAGCATGCTTCCCTGAGCTAAGTGGCTTATGTGTGACAGCAGATTTAGCATCTACCACTATCAGTTTGCCGTGGGACATTGGGGTCAATCAGGCTCCCTTCTCCTCAGAATAAGCAAAGCTATGTCTCTTTGTGCCATCCCCTGCTTCTCCCTGATGGTCATCTTCTGTCATCACTTAAATGTGGTGTCCAAATGTATTCATTTACAATGAACTTCAAAAGGGTTTGGGCAGAGACAATATTTTTTTCCCCCCAGCACTTTAGATTTAAAATAATGCCATGTTTAAGGAGTTAAAGTGTAGACTGTCAGCTAAAATTTATATGGGCATTATGTATAATTCTTGCATTAAAATATCAGAAAATGTCCATAATGTAGCTGTATGAATTATGGAATTATAATGTTTCATAATATTAAATCACCAGGAATAATGTTTGGTGTATACAAAAGTGCATCCTATAATGCTGAATTTGTATTGGACAAAAGAAGCCAGTGTCCTCCATTGGGTCACTAAAAGACACAATCATCTGACCTTTTATGGTGCCAAAATTATAAAAGAAAAGAATAGCAAAGCCCCCAAAAATGTATTAGTCTAAATATTTTTCATATGTGATAAATGAAACTGAACAACCACATTTATTTTCTGAAATCACCATTAACCATTAACTAACACAAAATGTTAGCAGATAAAACATGTTTTGAGATTAATTTATCTTTACAAATGAGCATTTTGGAGCAAATTGTAATAGCTTTGGATTTGACCCCCCCCCATTTGGAACGTTATAGATGAATGTTGTTACAGATGTAATTCAGCCAAGGACCTTGAGTTTGTCTCAGCAAGTAGACTTCCTGCAGAAACAATCAGGAGGACGCAGAGGGTCTTCAGAACAGGAATGAGAGGGGGAATCCTCGGAATGGAGGAAGAAAGGCAGGATAATCTCTCTGCAGAAATGACACTCCGCCAACTCTGCATACCTAATATCACAGCAGGCATCCATCACCCTGCTTTGCCCTCTCCAATTCATAATTCACCAATAACAAAACAATAAAACAGGTGAAGTTTTATCTTTATTTTTGTATATATATATACAGAATGAAGAGACCAGGGCAGCTTTTTCTTTCCTTTCCAAAAAAGTTGAAAAGGAAGGTTTTGAGTGAGGAACAGTGGGGCTAAAATTTAGAGACCACTGCAAATTGAACGCTTCTGTATATTGTTAAAGCAATTTACCAGATGGGAAAGTGGTTAAAGATAGAGAGAGCCTTTCCTGAAAGAGCAGTGATACAGACAGCAGTACATGTTGCATCCTAAGCAGTGACCAGAGTATTATTATTATTTATTTTTTATCATCATAAGCTGATTATTCACTTAAGTGACCAGAATGTATGTTTAGCTCAGGCCTCTATAGTAAAACTTCAGCTGAAAGATGTGCCCCTGGCATCCTGGTTATTGGGAGAGTTCCCACAGGGACATAACAAACGCCTGCATTGCCTTCCTTTGACCCATGGGTCATCACTTCCATCAAATGGCTAACAACCTAGCTAGACTTTAGCCAATGACTCTAATTAGCTGCTGTTCTGCACAAGGTACCCAATGGGGGACACAGTGACTGTATGGATCAGATAAAGCTGGGACTTTTCCACTCAGAAATAAGTGGCTGACCCTGACAAGAGAGGCACTGGGGGAATGGAGCATCAGTAGACATTTACTGACACGCAACTGCGGACTTAAGCCATCCTTCGGGACTGTTTGACAACCGAAAGAATGTGAGGCGATCAGCAAAGTAAAACTAAGGAAAAGTCCTCTGGTCCATAACTCAGACAAAACATTAACCAGTCTGCTACGCAATGTCGACAGACTGGAAAGAAAAGAAAGCCCAGACATTTTACCTTCCCTCTCCACAGACATGGCCCATGGGAGAACAGATCCTCTAGGGACCCTGTTGTGGTGTCATGCAAAAAGGAGGGGTTGTTGCAGGGCATGACAGAGGTGCTGTGCAGAGCTCTTCAAGGGCATTCATTGGGGTTGTGTGGGAGTGTATTAAAAAATAGCTTCCAAGGGGTATGGTTGTATAGTGCACAGTCTACACACAGCTTCAACATATTTCACAGCCGCGTGTCTCCAAACAGGTCCTAACGGACCGGATGTCTGAGGGGTCGGGCATGACCAAGAGCATCTGTGCTGCCTGTTTGCCCGCAGAGAGGTAACGTTTGGCCCAAGTGCCGGGACATAGAGCTTGAGAGCAATTTTTACCCTTTGTGTGGAAGATGATTCAAACCCACCTGACTAGAATCACATTATCTTCTCCCATCACTGAAGCTAGTCAGGAGGAAAAAGGTAGCTGGGACGCTGTAAGTAAGCCCAGGAAACCCGGACCACCAGCGTTGTCTGCTCAAGTTTCCGGCTGCGGGACAAAGAAATACGGGGGAAATAATTTTCCCCTTTACTACTGGGCAATTGGTTTTGTTTTCCATCTTTGTTAATTCACTGAGTGTGGAGGGGGCTTTCGTCTGGCAGCTGGTGTAGGACTTTGTGATACGTGTCTGTGGGAAACTCTACATTTTTGGAGTCCGCTTGCGTGCGAGACAGAATTCATTCTAAGAGTCGATGCCCTGCCAATGAGAGAGTACCACAGCTAAGAAAGAGTTCAACCTCTGACAGTTGGTTCTGGTCCTGTCAGCGAGAAAATAGTTTCCGCTCTGTATTTTTAATGGCTTTATTAGACTGACGCTTGTGTTTGTCAATGTCTCTCTTTTACGTGTGCTTATCAAGCATAACTACGGATGATAACCACTCCACAATTAACGTGGATAAAAAACCTTGCGTTTCAGGAACACAGCTCTAACCTTCTGCCCGAGAAAGACTTTCAATTCAGTGCCAATGTTTTCGGCTGCGAAAGGGGCGGATGGGGGAGCCTGGGATTATACGAACAAGCGTATCAGTGCGTCATCCCGGGAGGAGGAGTCCGAGGAGGGAAGGGGGGTGTGAGCGCAGAGGTGTGCTAGCCAACAGGATCAGAGCCGCCAATGGATTTGCTGTCAGACTCCCTTCCTCTCTAGCCAAGAGTCCTCCTGGGGGCTTTTAAAACACGGTGCATGCTCTGAATTACCGGGTATAACAGCCAGATCTGAGAGCAGGCTAAGCCACCTGAATCCCACAAGCCCAACCTGCATCGCTGTTCTTCATACAAATGGAAAGAATACCTTTTAAGAGAACAGGTCTTGCCTCCGATGAATCGCAGCTGAATCAAAATCAGTGTCTGACCTTTTATGTGACGGCAACATTAAAATGTGTTGCGCGTGAACCTTGTCACATACCAACCCCTAGGTTTCAAACATTCAAATTCTCAGCAAAAGAGATTATTTCCTCGTTCTTTGATATCTGGTAGTGACTCCATAATAGATGCTTTGATAAGAGGGAGAATTACAAATGCATAAACAAAATGGCAACCATTTCTCAAAAATAGAAAATGCCCAAAACCAAGCCAGGCATACCTTGTACTTCAGTATGTTGGCCCAAGCCAGACAAACCACATGACTAAGCCCGGCCAGTTACACAGGGGAAACTAATCCTTCCCCCCTCTAATCATCCCAAAAGACAAAGAACTCCAGCCACTTTCCCATACTCCAGCAGGAGGGTGAGATCCGCTGCAGCAGCGCTGGAACCTAAACACCAGTTCAATGTCAGATTTGTTGCCACGTTGTCATCCTTCCACCTCCCCCCATGTAAGCTGGCCACATACTGAGAACCAGTGGTCTGTCATTTGGTTGAATCTCAGGGCCTCAACATGAACAAGGTGGTCGGGACAAGCACATTCATGAAAAGGACTGAAAGGCTTTGTGCTCAAACAATAGAAGAGGCGCAACCTTCAAAATGACTAACGAAAAGGCTGAACTGCGTTCTGGGGTTGTGTCGTATTGTTAACACTTGCAAAACGACATGGTATCTCATTAACCCAATGAATAGCACAAAACGACATGATTCCATCAAATAGGATCGACCTACATGGACACAGGATGATATTCATAACTGATGGCAGTCCATTCATTGTCAGGGCGAGCCAATTTAATAGAAACCCAGCATCTGCCTTTTAATGAAGGAGCAAGGCCTGAAGGGTTAGCGACAATCAGGTGATAGTACCGACCCTGACATCTGAGCCTGCTATAGCGTAGGTGGTGGGGGCTATCCAATTCTCCTAGCCGTCTGTTCATCAGCACTCCAACAGTGCCATACATCTCATTTCCATTACCAATTCAGAATTCATTACCAAGACAGTAATTATCATTATTGTGGCCTTCACGTGACGGAGAAATTATTAGAGAAGTGAGAAATGGTCGATGGCATGTCACTAGCACAAGTCATGATCTCGTGCTCCGTCTGCGCGGCTTTCATTACATCTCTCTCCAGGACGTTTGGAGTCCCGCTGGAGGATTAATTAGAGAGCCAGAGATACACATCCCAGACATGACATTCAGAGAGAATGATAGGCTCGTCTTTCAGCAAACAGGCTAGTGATCAGAGGAGCAGTGGGTGAGAGAGGAGGGTGTAAGATTTAACACCTCCAGTAGCAATGGGGGAGCTATAAGCCACAATTATTGCCTATTATTGGTGGGGAAAAAGGAAGAGGTACCTGAGGTTATGTGAAAGTCTTATGTTCAGGAAATTACAAAGAAATTCTAGTGCAACAGCTTTAAAGCTTGATGTGTTGATAAGACACTTGTATCATACGCAATATCGGCCTGCCTGACCTCGGCATTTCACTGCGGTACCTCGTTAGGGTTAGTTTTAAAATCTTTAGTTCAAATCCAGACTGGATTTTTCTTACCTCTTGCCCATGATGCTGGCCGTGTTGGCCAGGCTCAGGTTGGTCTTGTTGGGCTGTTTCTTGCGGCGACTCAGCCTTTTCCTCCCAGGAGCGCCAGGGGGCGGCTCGTCGACGGTTGTGGGCAGGGCGGGGCTGCCACCCTTGCTGTTGAGGTCGAGCAGCACGTCGTAGTTGATTTTGCTGGAGATCTTCTTCTGTTCCAGCATCTTCTCGATGGCCTCGCCCGCCGTACTGGCACGAATGGGCTCCCGCTTCTTGGACGTTTTCTTGGGCTGCAGGGTTAAGGTAGTGGGAGGAACAATGTAAAGATCTCGGGGTGTGTTCATTAGTGAACAGCGTAGCCAAACATTCTGCGGTGAAAACATTTTGCAGTGTTTCTTAATGGATTCAATAGGTTTAGCCCCTCCCTGTTTTTAATGTTGTTTTCTCAGATTAGGTTTCTAGTGAGTACTGTACACCTCTGATAAGTTGGGAAAACCAAGGGGTCATAAAAGTTGGTTAAATGAGATTGATGTACAGATGATAGTCAACTGTTATAATCATTAATCACATTGCCAGTTGATAGTAATAATGATTTTATTAAGTCATGGAATATATACCCTTTTCCATTGGGGTCAGATAACTCGATGTCACTATATGAATAATGAACCTTTTCTTGCCTCCTAAGCCCCTAACCCTAGTAGGTCACGACTTGCACATGTTAAACTACTTTTGGGTCAGTTTTGCATTTTCTCCACTGATGTTTCATGGCGATATGGGGGAGGGAAAGCTGATCCTACATCTGTACCTAAGAGTAACTTCACCTCTGATCATCTGGAATAAATGATCTGCACCTCTTTAGGCGGTCTGTTACCCTGCTGCCTGGTGGCTAATCCGACCAGGTTGAAGGCAGCCAGGTGTGGAGATGGCTCGACAGGTAAGTGCAGGGTTAACGGGCCCCAGTCACAGTAGTCATATACATATATTCTGTGGAGCCTGTGCAGTGAAACTGGAGGGCAGAGCACAGGCTAAATTGACTCTAGACACAGCTGTTCTGTTTCCACATGCAGCCGCCGGCCTGGACAGACAGGCGACCTCCATACACACTCAGATTCAAAAAGATGCACATTAAATGACAGACAATCTTTACACTTTAATTACTTACCTTCTCCTTGTAGGTCCCCTGCTCTTTCTCTTTAGCTATCCTATCTTCCTTTTCTAGAAAGAGAAGAAAAGGCTACTAAGCATACAGCAAATGGCCAGTACAATATACTGTAGGGGCTGAACAGATCAATCGTATATAAATATACTGTATACACTTGCTTCAGCTATCTTTGAGTGACTTAATAATGCATTCAAAAACAGTATCTTCATTCCCTCCCACTAAGTGCCCCACTAGAGTCGTAGTAAGGTAATCAAGGGAATGTCATTTCAGGATTGCAAGACATTACATACAAAATGCGACGTTTTCGTTCAGCTTTAAAGCAAAATATACAGAACTGCAGAAAAGGTTGCTTTAAAATAACAATGTTTTCTCTCTGCAAGACAGCTTCAGACATAGTAACATGTTGTCCATTTCTAAGCCCTTTTTTGAGAAAAGAAATGTAATGTTAGAAATAATCATAATTATACAGTCAACCTCTCAACATTAATGACTAGAACCCATAATAAAATCTACGTTGAGTTACATCTTTGAAGAGTGGTGTTATTGAAATATATTTTAAATTGTTGATCTGCCTATTATTTTTTGCCATTGTCAGTTCACTCACCTTTCTGCTCCTTCAGATATTCTTCATTCTGTTTCATCCACAGATCCGTTTTAATTCGCACTTCTTTGTCATTGAGGATATACTGCAAGGAGGAAGTGGGTAGTAGGGTTTCAGTAAGGTACAGGTACAGCCAAATTGCGCCACCTGGAACGCTGTCTGGAACGCAATATCCACACTTCTCAAATTAGCATGTCATCTGCCCAGATGGTCATCTTCACACATCGCAAAAGGGATGATCGAGATGTGATTAGCAATAAAACATCACTGGCAAGCAGAACCGAAAAATGAAAAAGGTTGGGAACCACTGTTTTATACAGTAGCCTAACATAGCAGTTATTTGTCTTGGTGCCTTCATCAAAAGCACAATGTAAAGTTATGGTAAATGTATGGGATCAAACACTAGCAACCTTTTACTGGACTACACAGATATTCAGCCAGTTAATCTGGTAAACTGCCTTATCTAATAGATCAACTTGGAAAAGTTGTAGGTTACATTACCTAATGTAACCTACAAAAAGACATCTGTATTATGCAAACTAAGTCTAGCATCAATGTTTTCAATCTCTCTCTCGCCACTCAGGGCCATGAATCATACTTTTCAATCAATATGTAAATAGCCTTTGCACTTGCCTATCAAATTTTTACACATTTTGTACATCAGGACCTTATTACTGAGAGGCATACAGGGCAGGAGCTCTAGACCCCAGTAACCTCTAGGGGTCCCTAACCCAATTATTATTATTATTACCAAAGATGGGTGGGGAGGGAACCCAACATAAATGCCACAAAAGCCTGCTCAGATAGCCTAGCACATGAACTTGGTGTAAGCCATGGCAACATTTCTACATTAGTATGACATTTGCTTTAGAGATAATACAGCCCTCAGAAACACAAATCATCAAAGGCTGTTCCATTAGTGGATTTTTTTTTTTTTTTACCATGATTTAACATCAAAAGGTCCATCTATGAAAGAGAATGTATGTAACATGTAGTGATGTGACATAGGACATAACACATTTCATATTTTAGAACAATGACTTGCACTCCCAATCGCCCAATTAGCCAGTATATTATTTGGGCATACTTATTTAAAACATGTATTGACAAGACAAAGAATATATTTGTTCATATTTCTTCAAATAACACAGTGTGCCTTCAGATAAATATACTTTCTTGCTCTAACTACCATGAAGCAAATCAGTTTAAACACAGTTTGGAGGTAAAAATGCGTTCAGCCATATCATTCTGAAAGAGTGATCATAGAAATCTACTTTGCGTCCCTCACCCTCTTCCTCATTCTTCTTTGAGTCCCTCACCATCTTCCTCATTCTTCTTTGAGTCCCTCACCATCTTCCTCATTCTTCTTTGAGTCCCTCACCATCTTCCTCATTTTTCTTTGAGTCCCTCACCATCTTCCTCATTCTTCTTTGAGTCCCTCACCATCTTCCTCATTCTTCTTTGAGTCCCTCACCATCTTCCTCATTCTTCTTTGAGTCCCTCACCATCTTCCTCATTCTTCTTTGAGTCCCTCACCATCTTCCTCATTCTTCTTTGAGTCCCTCACCATCTTCCTCATTCTTCTTTGAGTCCCTCACCATCTTCCTCAAGGTGCCTTGTGGAAATACCCATATGCATCCTTTACTTGGCAAATTTGCAA
The DNA here is from genome assembly GCF_011004845.1 of Esox lucius. Taxonomy (NCBI): domain Eukaryota; kingdom Metazoa; phylum Chordata; class Actinopteri; order Esociformes; family Esocidae; genus Esox; species Esox lucius. The sequence continues at coordinate 15,016,582 of NC_047586.1, forward strand.
GTGTTCCAGATTTCTGCCACATTTGATTATGGCCCTGACTGTGCTTAGTGGTATTTCCAACCGTATGGATTTTTTAATTCCTGTACCTGATCTGTGTAGGTCAATATCCATCTGTTCATCCTTTCAGCTGAAAACTCTTTGGTTTCACACTTGGTGATGCATGACAAAAGGATTTTATATGCGTGCAACCTCATATTTATACCCCAGGGAAACATGAACAAGTGAAAGGCATCAATACAGTACCTGTAAAGGATAGGACTTCATAACAGAAGGCACTTTTTTCAGTTTAATTGTACATTTTCTTTAGGGATGCTAATACCATTGAAAGCTGTTTTGCAAAAGAAATCTGCAAACAACTCAAAAATGGTTTAGTATTTGAGAAATTATTGTGTTGTACTAAAGTATACAGCTTCCCCTTCTGTTTGAGGCCAAAAATATGACTCATTGTTTGTTGTTAAGTTTTTGCATTCACTTTTGTTCAGTTTCATTATGGATGCCAATACTGCTTGAGGTGACTGTGTACGGTTCATTGTAAAATTATGGCACCTAAAACACTCAACATTTTCTGTTGAACTTCTCAACTACTAATCTTCCCTGGACTATTCTTGCAGAGCATACTTTAGTAGAGAAAGCTTGTGTTTGAAGAAAAAGCATTATGATTTCGGCAAAAAGTGTTATCATCTCAAAACTTTATGATTGGAGCTTACCCTCTCAATTTCGTTATCGTCGATACCATCCAGGTCCAATTCCCCTCTTTCCGACTTGTCATCTAAGAAAGACAAAGAACACATTTACCAACCTAATAACCAAACTTTTCTGAGTTTTAGAACATTGAGCTCTTAATACTGGGAATGTAATGTCTTACCAATGACTATATAGGGAATAGTGAAGAATTTAGGACCCACAAAGAAGCCTCTTTAATAAAGAGGGAAGAGCTTTTTTCCAGGGTAAAGAGCAAAAGGCATGATTATCTGATGATTTCTCCACTTTATTTTGGCGCCCTCTGAACTTCACATGCCCTCAGGAGTGAAAAGGAAACAAGTAATTTGCTGGAAAGTTGGGTCAATTTCATAAGAAATGGAGAGATAATGTTACACTCCACCTCACTGGAGTCTCAGAAGCAATGAGACAGAGCTGTTTAGTATTTTCCAAAGTTGCATCAATAATTTCTATGGGACCCAGGCAGTCTTTATGATATACTTAATGGTAAAATACTTAATCATAAGGGACAAGACAATTTAGTTTTGCATTTGAATAGTTTTCCAGTGAAATGTGTTTTAGTATTAATCGCTTTAACAATTACAATAGGCAGATGGGCGAAACACACAGAGAGAATGATAAAATGACTGACACCATTACATATTAATACTGTGTTATGCAGTTTATTAATCTGCTAACATTAAGCAGTAGCTTTAATGGGTTAAGAACACATATGAGTCTGTGATGACTAGCGGAGACCATTTGAGGATGGAATTCAGAACATATACATATGGCATTGGTAAAAAAAAACAAAGGGTTGGATTGCATTAATTAAAGCAGGCTAGGTCTAGCTCTATCAACAGCTGTATCCATTTTGACTTCTCTTGTTTTTTGTTAGAACCTTTAAGTGCAAAAACAAACCTTTTAGTGTGAATAATAACACTTAAAAAAATTCATACTATAAGAATAGTTGAGATTGTCAATTTAAATTTCATTATGAGGTGACTTTGGTGCATCTGTCTCATCTGAGCAACATTTCAGAGCTGACTAGGAACATAAATTCAAAGCATCTCATATTTCAGAGATGTTAGCGAGGGGGTGTTCCCTGAAGTCAACCACCACCTCCATGGGTTTCGGTGTTAAGTGCCGGGTTATTTTGACTGCACCAGGCCACCAGCTGGTCGACCTCGGCCATCGGTGGTGAGCCTGACTAGTGCGGTGTCATCTACAGAGCGGAGTAGCTTGACAGGCGCATTGTGGGAGGTGCAGTCCTTAATGTAAAGGTCGAGTCTGGTGATGTATTGTTGATTTAGGGGCAGTAGAATTGGTTGCGTTTGTTTGGCAGTGCAGCATCCAGTGCAGTTTGGTTTGTAGACATCAGACATATACGGTCTGATGTCTTTCCAGACAAAGAGTCATTACTCAAAAAACAGCTCTTCCAGCATCAACTTATGTTCGGCTGACTTACTTTCTGATTTGATCTCTTTCTTGGCCTCCCTAGACAGATTTGTATTTGTTCTGGGGCTTCCTGGGGCAGAGCAGAGATCCCTGCGGGCTTTTCCCTTTATACAGTGGAGGGCTCTGAGCTTACCAGTGAACCATAGCTTGTCATTTCTGTGTGGTACAAATGTTTTTGATGGGTGCAGATTTCCTCACATACAGTGATGTAGAATGTGTCGTGGTGCAGACTTCCTCACATACAGTGATGTTGGCTGTGTCGTGGTGCAGATTTCCTCACATACAGTGATGTAGAATGTGTCGTGGTGCAGATTTCCTCACATACGGTGATGTAGAATGTGTCGTGGTGCAGATTTCCTCACATACGGTGATGTAGGATGTGCCGTGGTGCAGCTTTCCTCACATACGGTGATGTAGGATGTGCCGTGGTGCAGATTTCCTCACATACGGTGATGTAGAATGTGTCGTGGTGCAGATTTCCTCACATACGGTGATGTAGAATGTGTCGTGGTGCAGATTTCCTCACATACGGTGATGTAGAATGTGTCGTGGTGCAGATTTCCTCACATACGGTGATGTAGGATGTGCCGTGGTGCAGATTTCCTCACATACGGTGATGTAGAATGTGTCGTGGTGCAGATTTCCTCACATACGGTGATGTAGAATGTGTCGTGGTGCAGATTTCCTCACATACGGTGATGTAGGATGTGCCATGGTGCAGATTTCCTCACATACGGTGATGTAGAATGTGTTGTGATGCAGATCTTCTCAAATATGTTTTTTATGTTCAAGCAATTTTTATTTTAAGTCATATAAAGACTATGAGATTAAAGTGCAGAAATATAGAGGGTATTTTTTATCCATATCAGATAAACCATTTAGAATTTTTTGGTACATAGTTTCCCAATTATCGACTACTACTAGACTACTTGGAGAGATTAACTTTATGTACAATAAACCAGCCTTGTTTAGTACATGACTGCATGTCCTTTGCATGCAATGATTGTTTGAAGTCTGCAACAAACAGACATTGCTAGACACAGAATATCTTCCCATGTGATACTCTGCCAGGCCTGTACTGCAGCCATTTTCAGTTCTTGCTTGTTTTGGGGGCATTTTTCCATCAGTCTTGACTTCAGCATTTGAAAGACATGCTCAATTGGATTCACATTGGATGACTGACTTGACCAGTCAAAAACCTTATGTTTTTTTTACCCAAAAAACTCCTTAGTAGCTATTGCAGTGTGTTTGGAATTATATATCTCCAACTGAGATTAGAGGCATTTGGCTGTACCTGTGCAAATAAGTTCTTTCCACTTTGACTTTACAACAGATTTTGTGAAAATTGTTAAAGAAAAAAGACACAAAAGAAATCACAATCACATCTTTTCCTGTCACACTTCATAAAAGCAAACAAAGCCCTGGCGGGTGTATATAGTTACACAGTCCACTGTAAGTAACTTACAGGAGTAGCCATGTAGCACACACCTACATTAATAGCTTTGCAAAAGGCAACCATAAACATTCAAAATAACAAGGGACATGAACTGACTCGAAGGGGACCAAAGGAACACCAGAAAATGAGTTTGGGTGAAACACGTCATGAGAAATATTAACCTATATAAATGACACAATCTGTCATCTTAGTGCTTTCCTTGGGGGCTGGGATTGGACACTGCAAAAACTGATACAGGACATTGTGATAAAAATAGCAGTCGTGAGGAAGAGACTGAAACTTAGAGAGAGGCTGAGTGTGTACATTTGTGTGAAAGAGCAGGAGAGAGATAAAGAGAGGGTGGTATTCATTTACAGATCTAGGGATCCATGTGTCATTGTGAATTTCTATCCAAATGACACAGCAATCTGCAGTCTCTTTGTTGTGACAGGTCTAGTCAAAGTGAGCTACCATCTTTGGACTGTGCTTCGAAGTAAAACTGCCACAAAGATGCCCAATCTCAGACTGAAGTGTTCTGTATATTCAATCCATTCTATTGTGTATTCCATTCCAATTCAATTATTTTAAATTAACTCCTCATTCAATAAAGAGAAGGCAAAAGAGTGTAAAAGAGAGAGTAAAAGAGAGACATTGACAGACATCAAAACACAATCGCAGGGGGAGTGTAATGAAATCCAGAGCAGAGCACATTTATGCTTCCTGCATATTGGCAGTGGTCAGACTGTCTGTGGGAGGTTGGAGTTAGTTGTTGGTCACGCATGCACACACAGGCACATACACACACGCATGCTCACACAAACACACACACACACACACACCTCCCTGTACTTTCAGGGGGTGACCTGGGGTAAAAAGAAAAGGCAGAACTATACAGTAGGCAGGAATAATGTGCACACATGAATACTGTGTGTGTGTGTGTGTGTGTGCGTTTTGGGACATATAAAAGTTCCAAGGACCTATGAAATTAAAGTGAAAGTGGCCTTTTACTGAATTTGAAAACATCAGTAACAGGGTATGTAGCTTTTTGGGGACGTTTGTTTTACAGTGCATTTCTTATATCTGTAAGATGCATATTCAAGGGGATTCAAGACGATAAGCAGGTTTGAAGGCAGTGTGACCTCCAACTGCAGCTGTACTTTTCAATGAATCCTATCTAACAAATTATGTTAATAAAGACAATTACAAATGAATTAGCCTCCGGTTGTAAGTAAACAGTAAAATATGACAGCAAGTTTGTGTGTAGCAGTCTGCCTTTCTATCTGTCTGTCTGTGATTGTGTGTGTGCACGTGTGGTTGTCGGAGTGTGAGACTGTGGGTGTGTGGCAGTCTGTGCGGGTGTGTGGTAGCCTGTAGGCCATAAGGTCATGTCAGGCCACAAGCTGTTAAAGACGTGAGGAGCAGATATATGTATGTTCGCCATATGTATCAGGAGGGATGTAAGTGTGTGTGTGTGGGTATGTGTGCACGTGCGCGCACCAACTTATCACAGTACGAGAGGCTAACTATTATCCATAAAAGGCGAGCTTTGCTGTGGACAGTTGGACACACAGGTGCAGACACTGTGTATACTCAAGCTTGAGATGGTATATACACAATCTGTAGAAGATGCTGGTGTGCAATGCACACAAACACGCTGCTTACTCCTAAGGAATCACCTCAAAATGACAAGACGTAAGATGTAACAAATACTGAAATGTCACTCAAAACAAAGGCCTAGTTTCCGGACTCTATCAGACGGAGGCCAGGTTCTGGGGTAGAGCGGAGTGGAGATGCACTGTCACAGGCAGCAGAGTGGCCGCAGCTGTCTAATCACATCACAGCAGGAGGTCAGGCCACAGCCAACCCTCTGTCGCCGACACACCTCGCAGCTCCAATAAAGCGCAGAGAGAAAAGGGACCATCCTCATGTACAGCATCATAGAGACTCACTGAATTACATTAACCACAGTACTGCTTTCTAGCCTGGCTGAAGCAGCCCACGCGACTCACAGAACAGGGAGAGCTGTGACTCACTAGTCTGGATAGGAGCCCATTGGTACTGAAATATTTGCTCAGCCGACTGTACTTTCCGACATACAGGTGGACAGGAATGGAAAATACAAATTTCACAGAGCAGTCAGCACAAGTTGTTTTTAGCAGACAGTTCTTTTTGCCCAGTTATTTAGTTGGACCGGACAGACAGTTCTAGATGTCTTATTTCACAATGATGCAGCCCATTGTGTTCCTGGAAACTTACAAAGCTTTAGCAATAGTTTTATAACCTCCCCCAGATCAATGCCTTGACACACCTCTGGGTGGTTTGGTTTTTGGTCCGACATGCACTTTATATGGACCTTATATAGACAGGTTTAAGCCTTTCTAAATCACATCAAATTCATTGAAAATAACACCAATGACATTCTGCAGACATTTCAAAGATGATCAAAAGACACAGGATGCATTTGAGCTCAATTAGAATTGTCATGGAAAAGGGTCTAAAAAAAAGTTTTTGCTTCATCATTATAGGGTATTTTGCGTAGATCTAAAATATTACAAAATTAAATCCATAACCAAACAAATGGTAGAAAAGGTGACAGGGTCTGGATACTTTCCGAAGGTTTGGCTTGAAATTGCCCACAATATAGTGGCTACAGAAGAAGGCCGGGCAATGCTGCACTACGGAGGTAAAGGAATACAGCTGGGAGATGGAGCGTACAGATGCCACCTGGATTACTCCTGCCCTCTTCCATTCTTCCCAAACCACCATCAGGAGGCTGCCCCGAAAATGGCACAGCCAGACCATCAAAGCAATTTCTATCCTGTTGATTACTCCCCCACCTCCTCCCCTTGCACTCCTTTTTGTTTAATAAAACACCCTCCAGGTCCCTTAACCCTTGGCCAATTTCTATTCCCTTTATCCCTTACCATTTAAAATGTTCGTTGGGTCTGCCAATGCATACAGTGGGGAGAACAAGTATTTGATACACTGCCGATTTTGCAGGTTTTCCTACTTACAAAGCATGTAGAGGTCTGTCATTTTTATCATATGTACACTTCAACTGTGAGTGACGGAAACTACAACAAAAATCCAGAAAATCCCATTGTATGATTTTTAAATAATGAATTAGCATTGTATTGCATGACATAAGTATTTGATCACCTACCAACCAGTAAGAATTACATCTCTCACAGACCTGTTAGTTTTTCTTTAAGAAGCCCTCCTGTTCTCCACTCATTACCTGTATTAACTCCACCTGTTTGAACCTGTATAAAAGACACCTGTCCACACACTCAATCAAACAAACTCCAACCTCTCCACAATGCAAAAGACCAAAGAGCTGTGTAAGGACATCAGGGATAAAATTGTAGACCTGCACAAGGCTGAGATGGGCTACAGTACAATAGGCAAGCAGCTTGGTGAGAAGGCAACGACTGTTGGCACAATTATTAGAAAATGGAAGAAGTTCAAGATGACGGTCAATCTCCCTCGGTCTGGGGCTCCATGCAAGATCTCACCTCGTGGGGCATCAATGAATATGAGGAAGGTGAGGGATCAGCCCAGAACTACACGGCAGGACCTGGTCAATGACCTGAAGAGAGCTGGGACCACAGTCTCAAAGAAAAAAATTAGTAACACACTACGCCATCATGGATTAAAATCCTGCAGCGCACGCAAGGTCCCCCTGTTCAAGCCAGCGCATGTCCAGGCCCGTCTGAAGCTTGCCAATGACCATCTGGATGATCCAGAGTTCATGTAGTCTGATGAGACAAAAATAGAGCTTTTTGGTCTAAACTCCACTTGCCATGTTTGGAGGAAGAAGAAGGATGAGTACAACCCCAAGAACACAATTCCAACCGTGAAGCACGGAGGTGGAAACATCATTCTTTGGGGATGCTTTTCTGCAAAGGGGACAGGACGACTGCACCGTATTGAGGGGAGGATGGATGGGGCCAAGTATCACGAGATCTTGGCCAACAACCTCCTTCCCTCAGTAAGTGCATTGAAGATGGGTCGTGGCTGGGTCTTCCAGCATGACAACAACCCGAAACACACAGCCAGGGCAACTAAGGAGTGGCTCCGTAAGAAGCATCTCAAGGTCCTGGAGTGGCCTAGCCAGTCTCCAGACCTGAATTCAATAGAAAATCTTTGGAGGGAGCTGAAAGTCCGTATTGCCCAGCAACAGCCCCGAAACCTGAAGGATCTGGAGAAGGTCTGTATGGAGGAGTGTGCCAAAATCCCTGCTGCAGTGTGTGCAATCCTGGTCAAGAACTACAGGAAACGTATGATCTCTGTAATTGCAAACAAAGGTTTCTGTACCAAATATTAAGTTCTGCTTTTCTGATGTATCAAATGCTTAAGTCATGCAATAAAATGCAAATTAATTACTTAAAAATAATACAATGTGATTTTCTGCATTTTTGTTTTAAATTGTCACTCACAGTTGAATAGTACCTATGATAGAAATTAGACTTCTACATGCTTTTTAAGTGGGAAAACCTGCAAAATCGGCAGTGTATCAAATACTTGTTCGCCCCACTGTATGTCTTATATTGAAAATGTTTACACAGTATCATGACTTTGATTTCATCAAAACAGTAGGCGTATATAAAAAAATATAATTTGCGGATGAGTGGCTGAAAATCCCTATTGGCAATGCAAATTCGGCAGCATTGCCTTGGAAGGGAAGCATTGTCAGCATGTATGAGTATAATCAAGTTGTGTTGAGTTACTGAGTTCCACAGGATTAGATTAATACAGAGCTAGTTGCAATGTTTATTGTATTTAAGGTTACGATCTAGCTAATGCATTTTTAGTGTGCATTTAGCTACTAGGGGAATCTGTCCCAAATAAATGAACATAGGATCAGTGCAGAAAAAGAAGCAGACAAATGTATATCTGTTTAACTAAATCCAAGACAATATAGCAGCACTGTAATAACGAAACACCTTATAATAACTAACAGCAGCAAGAGGATAAATATCTACCCCATTTAGGTGACACATTCTCAAAAAAAAATTGTTAAATTAATCAATGTATTTCTAGAACTCCATCTCAGTAGTCTATCGCTTTCACCTAAACAGATAACCTGAATTTGCTTAATACATTTTGGGACTATGGACGGGACTAATTAAATGTACACATTGATACTTGAAGAATAATTCAAACACTACAAAAGCTTTCTACCACAAAAAAAGTGGAAGCAGGTAGGCATGTGATGTTGGTTCACTAACAGGAAGATGGACAGTTTAGAATGCATCATACATAGCAGGATTGTGACTAGCTATCGTATGTCTGGAGGCATGAACGAACAGACTTTTATTTGCGGGTAACGGTTTGGCTCATGTAACTAAATATATGCAAGTGGGTCGGATTGCGGAGAAAAATCTGTCATCCTGTCAGGTGTCGGGTAGTTGTCAGAACAGCTGTATAGTGGGCCCGCGGTATGGGTGTGGCTCCGAAAAACTCACCAGTGCCAGACTCTAGCTCAGAGGTGGAGGGGGAGAGGGTTTGGCCATTTGCTTTGAATGATTATGTGGTTTAGAGTAATTAAAGTTAAACTACATTAGTACAGACAGACGAAAGAAGAGAAAAAATTTGAAAAAGACATAAAGGCATATTCCAGGACATTCCAGGCCAAACTGGGAGGATTGGCAACTGTAGCCTTAATCCCACGTTTCAAAACCCCACCAACAGAGGTTTGTAATTCACAGAGACAGTCTGTCTGTGGTAAACTATGCTAAACTCAGCCATGTTGTCTTTCTGCCACAGTTTCATTCAAAATGTTATTGAGTTCACATTAAGTTCAATACAACCTTGTTCTTTTTATAAAATTAATAACAGCCAAATACGCTCAAACCCTGCAAGATATATCAGGGTTTCACTGGCTAATTGAATAACGCTCCACCTGGTTAGTGTAGTCAGTGTTAGGTGAACAGCCACTGTTTTACTTTGGGGAACAGATCTCTCCTTACCCGGTGTTTAGGCTTCCTACTACTGTTTAGCTCAGGCATGAAGATACATTTTGATGACATCAGCATGAACTAGTTACAACTTTATTCTGAGAGAGACGAATGGGGAGTTAAGTGTTGTACTCTCCTTGGAAAAGTGGGACTGCTATAAATAGGCACTAGGGTTTGAAGGAGGTCGTCACATCATCTGCCATTTTGGCTGACCATGTAGCCTCTATTGAGGGCAGAAACGCTTGGTGGTGCCAGAATGTTGGAGTATTGGGAGTCCACAGGAGCTACTATAAAGCCCAATGTTTGAAGCCCAGGCATCTCCCAAATAAGTGTTCTCTCACTTCCAGAGTCAGGGTCGTCAATAGCATTCAAAATGATTACCTATATAATACACTGTGACCTGTAGGGGAATAGCATGCTATTTGGAATGCAGAATTAGCTTCCTGGGCACTAGAGTAAATATGACAGAAAATAATATCCACTCCACACAGCTCCTACCATCAACTAGCAAACTTGTAGCTCCCCATAAATAACAGTGGTTCAACTACATTTAAATTCAAATAATCTTTATAGGGTTCTTCTGTATTCAAGGTGCTTCCTACAGTGCATATAAAAAGTCTACCCACCCCTGTTAAAATGCCAGGTTCTTGTGATATAAAAGACTGAGACAAAGATAAATCATGTCAGAACTTTTTCCACCTTTAATGTGACCTATAAAGTGAACAATTCAATTGCAAAACAAACTGAAATCTTTGAGGGGGAAAAATAAAAATCTCACAATAACCTGGTTGTACAAAAGTGTGCACACCCTTAAACTAATACTTTGTTGAAGCACCTTTTGATTTTATTACAGCACTCAGTCTTTTTGGGTAAGAGTCTATTAGCATGGCACATCTTGATTAAAATGTTAATCTTCTTCTGGTGAAGCCAAGGTTTTGTGTGCTTTGGGTCGTTGTCGTGCTGAAAGGTGAACTTCCTCTTCATCTTTCTAACGGACGCCTGAAGGTTTTGTGACAAAATTGGAACAGTTCATAATTCCCTCCACCCAGACTCGGTTCCAGCTAAAGAAAAACAGCCCCAAAGCATGATGCTGCCACCACCATGCTTCACTGTGGGTATGGTGTTCTTTGGGTGATGTGCAGTGTTTTTGCGCCAAACATACCTTTTGGAATTGTGGCCAAAAAGTTCAACCTTGGTTTCATCAGACCATAACACATTTTCCCACATGCTTTTGGGGGACTTGATGTTTGTTTTTGCAAACTTCAACCGGGCTTGGATGTTTTTCTTTGTAAGAAAAGGCTTCCATCTTGCCACACTACCCCATAACCCATTCATACGAAAAATACGGGAGATTATTGTCACATGTAGCACACAGCCAGTACTTGCCAGAAATTCCTGCAGTTCCTTTAATGTTGCTATAGGCCTCTTGGAAGCCTCCCTGACCAGTTTTCTTCTCGTCTTTTCATCAATTTTGGAATGACGTCCAGGTCTTTGTAATGTCTCTGTTGTGCCATATTTTCTCCACTTGATGATGACTGTCTTCATTGTGTTCCATGGTATATCTAATGCTTTGGAAATTATTTTGTACCCTTCTCCAGACGTTCAACAAAGAGATCCCTCTGATGCCTTGGAAGCTCTCTGTGGACCATGGCTTTTGCTCTGAGATGCAACTAAGAAAATGTCAGGAAAATCCTACTAGAACAACTGAACTTTATTTCTGATTTATCAGACTCACTTTAAATGATGGCAGGTGTGTAATGACTTCTATTTAACATAAGTTTGAATGTGATTGGTTAATTTTAAACACAGCCACGTCCCCAGTTAAAGGAGGGTATGCAAGGTTCTGTCGTTTACTACTAGTATTTAGCAGATCTAGTCTACTAGTTGGGGGTTACTTAAGACCCCAGTGTCTTTACCGAAATAGTCAAGACTTCCTTTTCCTTCTGTTCAAAGAGGCATGGAATAGTTCATAAACCATTCTTCACCTAGATTTCTTAGGGCCCCTAATGACTATAAAACTCAGATGCAAGACTGTTTTAATACAAGCACAAGTGTTCCTGTATACTGGATTGCATTGTTTTTGTACTGCCAGATTTGTAAACACAATACTGCTACTTTATTTAAATGTTTTCTCTCATTTTTTGCACATTGAGCAGCAATACACCACTTAACTATTTACTAGAAACAATTTTATTCTATATTTGAATCATTACACAGCGTAATCGTTTTATTTTTTTGGGTGTGAAGGGATGTGAGCTGGTGGCCAAAATTAGTGGCACTTGGCATATTTGATTGTGAACCAAAAAGTAATTTTGAGAGTTAAATGCTTTATTTAGTACATTTATATACAGGCATTGTATAATGTACTATGACAGAAAGGGAATGTGTAGTTCTTATAATTTATACGTTTTCCATTCATTATCAGAACTGTTTTCTGAGAGTCTTTTGTTATTAAAATATATAGAAAGATACATTTTGTATTATTAAATGTACATTTGTTGAAATAAGACATCGGTATTGGCTGATTGTGGTAGGTGCATATTGGTTATCGGTATAGGTAAAGAAGTTTCTCATCTGTTCATCCCTTGTGCCAACAGCTACACAGTGGATTGCAGTGATTACTTGTGTAACTCTGATTTTATGGAAGAAGTGTCAATGCAATCAATAGGACATTTCATAAGGGATAAGCCACGAACGAGCAGGCATTCATCCAATGAATGGCGCCAGGCCTGTGGATCAAAGTTTGGGAAATGCTGGGCTGTCATAATTTTCTTGAAGCAAACGTCATAAACAAAGAGGTTTGTTTTCTTAAATTACTAATTTGAAATGTGATGGTATATCCTTGTATGTAAAAAATGTCATATGGATGTAGGACTATTGTTTCTGGTTTTACTAAAAGCATTTCAATACAAATTGTCTGTTTGGATTTTCAGATATTCCATGCCCATCCCTTGCAGAGACTGTACACAAACTATACAACTCTTCAAAAGATTCTTCAAAGATTCAAATTGGAGGAAAACGGCTGATTAAATGACCTTACATACCTAGCAAAATCCTTGTCTCTTGCACTTCATTGACAGCAAAGCAGCTTTTATTCCCAAGAGGTTATTTCTAGACCAATGATTAATTCTGTCAACTTTCCAAAACATAATCCCTCCAAATATCGAAACAAAAAAACACTGGCTATACTCCAATATAAATCTCATGGATTTGTGTGTCGCTCACGGAATAAAGCTAGGGATTTAAAATAAGGTTTTTGGAATAAGGTTTGGAAACGTACATCCATAAATGCAATCAATATTTTAATTGTCTGTCATGTCAATCGAAACTTTTATATATGTATTCTTTTTATTCAAATCAGGTCCCAACTTACTATTAAGTATGAGTTAGAATAGTAAAATACAGTAAACAAGGTGAAATAAAAAAAAGAAATCTGATACATTAAACATGAAGTCCACTAAACCTGGGTTTGAATGGCCCCTCAAAGCATGTGGTTGTGGAGACTAGCTGCAGGCAAAAAAGGCAGTTTTGAAGAGGAGTGAGAGACAGTCTTTAAGAGGAAGAGAACATATAAGAGAGGGAATGAGAAAGAGCTTTGGGAATATCTTGACTGACAAGTGTTCAGTAGAGGATTCTGACCAAATGTTATGCTGAACAACATCTAAAAACCCATTTATGGGGATTATTTTCACAAATTGTGACATCAATCGATAGATCTGCCTGAGGTCATTCCAACAATCTTTGCACAATGCCTTATTAGCTTAAAAAGGTGCAAGGCTTTTCCCAAATCATTCAGGTGAGAGGATCTACACTGTAATCTTCCGTTATTACCCAGATAAAGGAAAAAGAAAGGACTTTACAATTTGATAGACAGTTCCTGACCTCAGATGTAGCCTATGGGCCAGTAAAACAAACAATCCATGATTCAATTTTCTTCAGACACTAAAAATGTCTGCTAACATTAGCTACCGCTAGGTAGCAATCAATAAATGTGATAGGAGTAACTACCCAAAAATTTGAAAAATACCAAAGTACCCGAGTTAACATCAAACCCTAAAGGTGAGTTGAACATGTAACCAAGACTCACCGCTGTTCTTGTCCACAGAAAAGCACTCCTGGATTGACTCACAGAGCCCCAGACTGGCTGCACTTGGGAGGGGACCCAGGATGGAATTCAGGGAGGGGCCAACTTTAGGTGGTGGAGGTGGAGTGGGGGACTGCTCCGTCCCTCGTTCGCCCCCTCCTTCACCGCCTTGCTGTTGCCCCTGAATGACTTGGCAGATGTAGTCCTGGTTGAAGTGTTGGGCGACCGCCTCCAGCTCCTCGTCCTCCTCAGGGTCCACCTCTGTGGGGCTGGAGCATGAGGCCTGAGAGAAGACCTCATCCAGTGGGTCTGAGCGGAAATTATGGGTTATAGGTATACAGGTGAAAATAGGCATATATTTTTCAAGAAAAAATAAAATGTCTCAGTTTCAACATCTGATAAGTTGTCTTGTACTATTTTCTATTGAATATAGGGTTTAAATTATTTGGACATCATTGCATTGTTTTTATAAAAAAAATTCACAACATCCCAACTTTTCTGGAAACGACATTGTACCAAGGTTGTCTTGTCCACTCCTGGATACAATAGCACTGCCAACTATATATATATATATAAACCAGAAAAGGAACCAAGCAAGCCAAGTTCAGCCGGCCCGCAAAAAGAAGTGATGGATGTTGTTGTCCTCACTGGATTTGAACCGGGGACTCCCACACAGGAGGCTGTGTCTTTAACTACTACACCAGAGTTATATGCTTGCATGATGTTGGTATAGTTTCTTGACATTAGATCATGTTTTCTAGTATCTTACTAGAACTTAATAATTTGAAAGCGTTAGTTTTTCTTTCATTAGTCAATGACATTGATACAATAAGGTTGTTGGCCAAGATCTCGTGATACATGGCCCCATCCATCCTCCCCTCAATACGGTGCAGTCGTCCTGTCCCCTTTGCAGAAAAGCATCCCCAAAGAATGATGTTTCCACCTCCGTGCTTCACGGTTGGGATGGTGTTCTTGGGGTTGTACTCATCTTTCTTCCTCCAAACACGGCGAGTGGAGTTTAGACCAAATAGCTCTATTTTTGTCTCATCAGACCACATGACCTTCTCCCATTCCTCCTTTGGATCATCCAGATGGTCATTGGCAAACTTCAGACAGGCCTGGACATGTGCTGGCTTGAGCAGGGGGACCTTGCGTGCGCTGCAGGATTTTAATCCATGACGCCGTAGTGTTTTACTAATGGTTTTCTTTGAGACTGTGGTCCCAGCTCTCTTAAGGTCATTGACCAGGTCCTGCCGTGTAGTTCTGGGCTGATCCCTCACCTTCCTCATATTCATTGATGCCCCACGAGGTGAGATCTTGCATGGAGCCCCAGACCATGGGAGATTGACCGTCATCTTGAACTTCTTCCATTTTCTAATAATCGTGCCAACAGTCGTTGCCTTCTTACCAAGCTGCTTGCCTATTGTCCTGTAGCCCATCCCAGCCTTGTGCAGGTTCTACAATTTTATCCCTGATGTCCTTACACAGCTCTTTGGTCTTGGCCATTGTGGAGAGGTTGGAATCTGTTTGATTGAGTGTGTGGACAGGTGTCTTTTATACAGGTAACAAGTTCGAACAGGTGGAGTTAATACAGGTAATGAGTGGAGAAAAGGAGGGCTCCTTAAAGAAAAACTAACAGGTCTGTGAGAGCCAGAATTCTTACTGGTTGGTAGGTGATCAAATACTTATGTCATGCAATAAAATGCTAATTAATTATTTAAAAATCATACAATGGGATTTTCTGGATTTTTGTTTTAGATTCCTTCTCTCACAGTTGAAGTGTACCTATGATAAAAATGATAGACCTCTACGTGCTTTGTAAGTAGGAAAACCTGCAAAATCAGCAGTGTATCAAATACTTGTTCTCCCCACCGTACAAACCTGTTTCTTTGGAGTAGGCAGCATAAATCCCTCTGAGCCTTGGCCTGCTATTCTCCAGCTCTGTCTCAATTTCATCTTGGTACAAACTGATTTCACCTGCAGGGTTAGAGAGAAGATAAAATTGAGAAAACGTACATTTTTGTAAATCCTGACCACTTGTTAATAACAATTAATTACATTGTACAGTATAATAACATGTATTTCATAACATGTGTTTTTCATTTAATTCCAAAATCTTTAGAAGTTTAGTAATCATCACAGACGCACACATCCAAAACATTGTGGTTGTGGAATGCCTGCCCAAAAGCAACAACTGCTACCACAATATAAACCAAATGTACCTTGCACTTCATCCAGCTTCTTGGCTAACTCCTGTTCAAGCTAAAATCAAGAAAGATATGAGAGAAGCTCTTTAGCAAAACAAAGAATTGCCACGATTGATTACATAAGCAATAAGACTGTATAAAACAAAGAACACAGGTAATGAGCTGGCATACAGTAATTTTCCATATTGTACCTCAGTAATAATTCAAAAGAATCAACTGAAATTACACATAAAAGAAATGATCAGTGTTGAGAATTTCTTCCAAATTGAACTTAAAACTTTAAACTTACTGGAACACTTGACTTCAGTACTTTGTAAACCTTCCCCTTGCAAAGAAAACCGCACTGAACCATTTCATACATTGCTTATGAGATTGTATACCACGGGGAAGTGCGACATCCAAGCACCCGGTGTTTTGGCATGCATAAGAGCAGCACTGAGTGGTGGCACAGTGGCCAAATATCACACCACCTTGCACCCTTCGCATTTATAATGACAATGGATTTTGGATATTACTGCCAATTAAAAATATATATATATAATGTACATAACATAACTATGTAGACCTGTAACGATTGTTGGTGGAGAGGAACCAGGCGGAGGCAGAATGCAGTCGATGTAGACTTTTAATCGAAACAAACACTGAGTACAAAAACACACTTAATGAAAGTAAAAACGAAAGCACTCACCCGTTACGTGTGGACATACACATAACGGGAGCGGGCGGGACCGGAGTGGGCGGAGAAGCGGGTGGGACAGGAGAGGGTGGCGGGTCGGACAGGAGAGGGTGGCGGAGCGGCCGGGACAGGAGAGGACGGCGGCAGGGACAGGAGAGGACAGCGGCCGGGACAGGAGAGGGCAGCGGCCGGGACAGGAGAGGGCAGCGGCCGGGACAGGAGAGGGCAGCGGCCGGGACAGGAGAGGGCAGCGGCCGGGACAGGAGAGGGCAGCGGCCGGGACAGGAGAGGACAGCGGCCGGGACAGGAGAGGGCAGCGGCCGGGACAGGAGAGGGCCATACAACAACAACAACAATTGACAAGTGAGGGGAGCTGAGGAGAAACATTTAAACACATACCGATAGAATGATTGGGACCTGGTGTGAGTGATTGAAGACATGTGACACAAAACAAGTCCAGGATGTGTTTGTGGAGTGATGGGACCTGGGAGTGCACAGTACGGTGGCGCTGATCCTCACCGTACTCTGACAAGACCATATATTCAGTACTTTGTAAAAGCCTTTGGCAGCAATCACATCTTCCTGGGTATGCAGAAGTTCACCAGTAAGGGCTTTGTAAATATTGACCTACCAATTTAACTAACATTTACATCATATCCAGAGCAACTTACAGTAGTATTTAAGGTTAATTCAATTATTCTGGGGCACAATTCACCCATGCAGACCCTCTGAAAGTCTGTCACATTGGAAGGGGAGTATCATTAAACTACAATCTTTTCGCCTCTTCTACAGATGTTCAAAGGGGTTCGAGCTCAGGCTTTGGTTGGGCCAATGAATCCTTGCCCCAATCTGTCCCCTCCGCAGTACCTTGTTTTCTGTTGTGTAAGATTTTGATTTTGGTGTCATCAGACCAGAAAATGTCCTTGGGCTCTCTGAGTCCTTCAGGCTGCATGTCATATGCCTTTTACTCAGGAGTGGGTTCTGTCTAGTCACTCAAACATAAAGGCCTAATTTATAGAGTACTGCAGAGGAAGTCAGCAGAGGCTCTGTTTCAGGCCATTGGGTTCTTGGGTCACCTCCCGGATCAAAGCCCTTCTTGTTACTTAGTTTGGCTGAACAGACACTTCTATGAAGTGTCTTTCAAGGCGTACAGTGGCCACACGTTTCTTGGGCACTGTCCAAGGGCACTGTACATTCATGTTTTCATGTAATAACAGCAAGAAACAAGAGAGACAGGTATTTAAAGGGAGACAGAGAGGAAGGGTAAAGACAGACAAACTAGCACACGGCTCAAACCCCCATTGCTTGAAGGCATGTGTGGAAACGCTTCAATGCATTTGAGACGCACCAAGATCTGATGTACACGGCAATCTAGGTAAAACCCGATTATCAAATCCATCTGAAACATGTTGACATGGCAATGAAACAGACAGACACATGATTTCCAGAGCAAGCCAGCCCATGCCTGGACAGAGTCAGATAATGTACCTGCAGTAACTTGACCTTCTTCTGTCCAGCAGTGAAGGAGGGTGGGTCACACTCCTGCTCCAGGTCCACCCGCATGAACTCATCGATGGTCAGCTGACTGGTGGGGGTGTCCTCAAATTCTGTCAGTCTTTATAACAGGATGTTTAGACTGGTCAGTATCTAGCCATTCTACTGAAACACTTCTCTTACTTGTGCCCTGGTTGTTCAGCTAGTTTGGGTGGTATTCAGAGCACAAATTAAGTGTTTGTGTGGGTTTGAATCTGGCCCGATCCTTCTCTCACATTTTTCCTGTCTTTCGTGCACTGTTTCTATCACCAACAATAAGAACAAATTAGGAAGGAGTGGTACTACACCATTATTTAAAACGTATCTCTTTCTTCTACAGACCTTTTGATGTTTTTTTTTTGGCAACCACTAAACCAACATAAAGCCATACTTTAAACCTGATTCCAAAGATTGCGTGATCATCTTGTAGAAAATGTGTTAAATGATAGGAGCTACTAAGAAAGGCTTAGTCAAGTGTGGTGGATGAAGATACTATCAGCCTCATCCAGAATAGGGCTCCAGCAAATACCTTTTCCTCAGTGTGGCCTCGCACACTTTCACCACTCCAATCACATCCTTGACGGTGCGCCGAAACTCATGCATCCGTGCAGCCACCAACAGGGCTTGGGAGAGGAGAATTACACACACACACACACATTATGTCAAGGGGGCAACGCTAAGTAGGGTCCCAAATGTGACCCTCCAAACACACACATAGGAATAACGACTGCCACTTCAAACTGAGTTAAGTCCAATACAAAGATAGTTATATCTACAGTTCTACCATTCTGTCAATTTTGCACAGGAAGTTTGGTGTAAGACCAATGTGCAGATCCAGAGGTTTAGGTGCAAAGACTGGTTGCAGCAATCCAAAGGTCATTGCTGTGGCAACCACCTTACCTGCCCCACACAGCCCAGAGGGCCTGCGTCCCGTGTGCATCCAGTCCCTCTTCATCCTCTGCAGCAGGCGTAGTGCCGTCATGGACACCTCGTGGGTCTTATCCCCAAACTCTAGCATGTGGGCAAAACGAGGGATGTACAGGCAAGGGTCTTGGGGAAGAGAGGAAGAAATTAGAAATGAAAATGTTTACATAAAGCATGTAAGGCAGTAAAAATGCAATAAAAACATTATTTATCTCATTGTGATTTTTGTATGTTCTTTTTCTAGAATCCATTATTTCCCCAGGGCCCAAGAGGTCAAGTATAAGTAAATTAGTCACTACTTTTGGGGAAAAAATTCATTCTGCCCTGGTAAATACTGAATGTCAGAGAAAACCAAACCTTTTATTCATGAAGTCTTTCTGTTTAGGAAATTATTCACTGCTTCAGCAGGTGAATGGCAGACATGGAGGTACATTCAGTAGTACATTCACAGCCCAGATGACTACCTAAGTCTACCAATTACTCATTGCTATCTGGGTTAGTATGAACAACACTTATGTGACACATGAACAATCGTAACTTTAAAAGACAGTAACAGCAGTGGATCCCGGTGCAGTGCAAAACGTGACACAATGTTAAGAGGCATTTTCCCCAGTTAGGACCTGTACAAGCGAACACTGCATGTCACTAGTTGGTCAGATAAAAAGACAAAGAAATGTTTTCCACTATTTTAAGAACAGCACAAACTACTTTACACATGCAATCAGACTCCGCTGGCCGAGAGACGCTGTAGCGCAGGCAGAAGGAGTGAGCTACTAACAACAAGGGTCAATCTGGTTAATAAATGGCTAAACCTGATGGAAATATGTAGAAGTATCAGGAAATGACTCTTGCTGTAAGATATTTTGAACGCTTGCTCTGGCTTTCTACAAATGAATCTGTTTTAATGGGAAACTGAATAAAGATATATTGCATTAGGATATGGCGGTTTGTGGATACAATTAATGTCAACTTAATAAGCAGCATATTACACAAGATAATTTGGCAATTGGGAAAATTTAATAAGACATGTTTTTACCACTGGTGAGCAACCCCCCTACTGTGTAAATGTAGCCTAAATGTTTGGATCCCTGCGTTGGTTAGAGTGGAAAGTTTGCCAGGCCTTTAATTCTGGCTTGCGAATAAGCCCTTCAATTCTTTACCCGTAGCTAAACTAGCATTATTGTGAACTCATTCCCCGTGCGGGTTTGGCCTTTTTTGGACCGTTTGAAAATGGGTACCGTTTGAAAATTGACGTTTGTTGGCTTTTTGTATAAGGCTGTTTCGTTGTCTACTTTGACAGCGGTTATGGTCCGCGGAGACCAACTCGAGCTCAGGTATAGCTCATCTCAGGCTCTCTGTGGCACCAGAGGGCTGAGTTACGTCCAGATCTTGTTGTCGTCACAGCAAAAAAAAAAAAGTCCTGGTTGTATAAGGGCGTAACAAATGCAATCGATTATGCAAATTCAATACAAATAGGAAATCCCTGCTTTAAATAACTCTTGGGCTCTTAAAGGAATATTCAGGGTGGCGTTGTATGGTTACTTAAATCATGACGGATAGGCTATATAAATGTCATACCATTTAAATAGTCTATCCGTGTGCATTGATTTCTCTAGCCTATTACTGAATAGCCAGATGTCCTAAGCATGCCACTAGCCTACACAATCAGCAATAATATGACCGCTAATTATGTACCTGTTAAAATACCCATTGTCTGACATGTTATGTGGCATAATCCTCTTATGTTTTTAAATCACTTCACCATTCCATTATGTTGCGCCGGGGCCCTCTGTTGGAAATCGGTGAAACCAGCCTGGGAAGGGGGACAAACAGCTTAAGCCCAACCCCCCTCTACTTACCCAGCACTCCAGATTTAAACATGGCTCCTGGCAGCGAGCAATCGTCCAGTGACCAAACCTGAACGTTTTTCTGTCAATCGATGGTCTCATATTTCAATCAGGTAAAGATGTGGTAATTGTCCGGTGGTGCAGTTTCCCTCGAAAGGAAATGTTGATGAATAGAAAGCAACGTTTGGCATTATTTCGACACAGATGGTGCGATTAGGGGAATTCATTTCAGCGGAGATTTTCTGTGTAGTGCCTTAAAAACGCAACGATTCGATTGCAATTTTCCGCGAATAGTGAGAAATTATGTACATTGTGTTCAACTGAAAGACTGGATAATGTATCTAATAATTGTATCAAAAAATGTATAGAATTTACAGTTATTGCACTTCGCTGCATATGTTAAATGGAACGCAATTAAAAACGCCATCCGTTTGTCAAACCATGTTTCGCAGTCAGCTAATTGTTTCTCAAATATATTGAAAAGCTTAATGTTCTCAATAAAACAAAGCGAAAGAATGGCTGTACTGTATATTTTAATAGGGCGTGTTCTGATTAATATTTTGTAGTTTAAGTAACTTTGTGCGCTATTCCTATGGCGTAGGCAGAACAAATTTCACGTAGCCTAGAAAGCTTTAGGCTATATATCATACATTCTCTATAAACCAAATTACAACTGGGCTTCAGACATCCTAAATATGTGAGATATTAACCATATAGATCAAATGTATCTAACCAATTGAAGTGGTGACGTGAACGTTATCAACAATACTGCAAGGGTTAACTCGGTCGCTCGGTCTCCATTAATATTGTTGAGAGGGGAACGGAGCTCAACTGTGGGAGGCGCCTGTGGGCTACTGACGGAAAAGGCATCCGTGAATCTTATTTGTCATCCTGGAACTGGGCGTCCGCTCTCGAAACACAAAACTACAGTGCCTACAATGATAGGCGAAATCTGTAGGGTTGTTGGCGCAGAGATGGATCACCCTTTGGATGAACTGGCTGGGATACCTTTATAGTTTTAACATTATTGCAAGTTCAACAGTATTATCACTGCAGTGGAGTTATGCAATATTGTTACAGTACACTTTGAAATAGTTCACGCTGGGTGCAACGCGGAGGTGATTTTCTGAGGAAATGTTCGTTTCATTGAAGGATATTATCTATGAGAGAACATTTGAACAATTTTTAACATAATTTCTTCCGCTGGACGGCCAACTGGATGTTTCTGTGTAAATATTTTCCGGGTGCGTAGGTGTCTGGTTTTATTGTACAAGCGACTGATGGCAGAGGGTATCGGTTTACAGACGTTTTGTTACATTATATTGAATTAAAACATTTTAATCAGACTGGTTATAGCACTAAATGCATTCTGAATAAATGCACTTCGCCTTGTTTAAAGATTAACTGCTGATGCCAGAACCCCCAGATTGCCTCTATGGCCGGATCATGAAGTTCTTGACATTTTTCCTTCTGCTTCCAGAAACCTTAAAACGGACTAGAAAGAGTGGAAAGCAGCCCGGCAAGCTGCCAGTATGCTATGAAATCGTGACTTTATCCTTGAAGAAGAAGATGGCTGCAGAACTGTACCCTGCAAGCATAAACACCAACCTCCCGAACAGCAACGGCGCCGCAGTGTCCGCAGCCAGGAAGAAGAGCATCATTCAGGTCACCCAAACGGTGACGGTGCCGACCACGACCGCCACTCAGCAGAATATCAACAACAACATCGAGACTACCAGTTGGCAGTCCACTCATCCGACATTGCGAGAAAGGTGTGTCAATATTATCAGTTATCGTTCTATTATAACGCATAAATATTATTACGCGAAACGAATTCTAAAATGTGATTGCCAGTCAGTGCCTTAAAATATATGGCCCACGATGTGACGTGTCATGAAGGACGCGGAAACAAGATATGCTTACAGTTGTTGGTTCAGTTGTCCTAATTCGACTTTTTCAGGAATGCCTTGATGTTCAATAACGAACATATGGCAGATGTTCATTTCATTGTGGGTTCCCCTGGTGAATCACAAAAAGTTCCAGCGCATAAGGTAAGCATGTGGATTCCTTCTGTGACCCTTGAATGCCCACTGAGTGTGAACCAGGCTTGAACATTGGTTTATATGCCATTGGTGTTATGCGTTTTCTGCCATGGTGGCCCATCAGAGAGAATTGCTCTAAATGTTCTCTCTCATGCATCTCTTGGATTACATTACATATTGTCAAGTACATAACATTGACATGTCCACAAAAATACATAATCAAAATATACTTCAGAAACAATGCAAAACCCGTTCCCACACATTATGCATAACCATGTTGAAATAATCCTCTTTCCCTCTGGTGTTTACAGTATGTATTGGCGGTGGGTAGCTCTGTTTTCGGTGCCATGTTTTATGGCGATCTGGCAGAAGGGGAGTCTGAGATTCACATCCCAGACGTGGAGCCTGCTGCTTTTTTAATTATGCTAAAGTGAGTAACATGTCACATCATCTCTGGATTGCTTTTGCTATTTTGACAAAGTTAATGTGCTTTGATCAAATGATGAATATATAGGGGCTACATGTAACCTAGAGGTTTTAGAGGTGGTCCAACAATCAGAGGGTCACCAACTGAAGTCTTACTCTAAGGGGATATTATAGGTAAGTTGTTCCAGAACCAGTTCTCATTTCTCCCGTCTCTCCCCAGTTTTTCATACGGGTGCTCCATCGAAATTGTGGTGCACCAGTGTTTGTCAGGGCCGTCGTTACTCTTAGGAAAGAAGTCTATCTTACAGGTTTTGTAAGTATTTATGTAGCTTACTTTCATATGTGAACTAATCCCTTATCTGCAACGATACACAGAACCACCTAGACATTTATTTAGCAGGACACACTTTGCAACCCCTTAAGTGAGACTTAGTCTTCGTGGTTCTTGGCTGTTTACATTGTTTCATTGGTTTTTCAATGCTAGTTTAAATACACAGTAACTGCTAGTGAAAACATCTGCTTTGAGCTACTGCGTGGCACTAAGACATTGTCCTACATGCGCAACAGCATGGTAATCAAGAGTTTAGCCAAGGTCAGTGCCACTTGACATTGAAAAATATTGTGTAAGGGAAATCAATAATAAGTGTTACATGTTCAAAAACATATTATACAGACAGCAGTTTGAAAATCGTAGTTGCAATATTTGGGGGCGAAAAATTTGATTTTATATTATCCAGGTCCGTGCAGCCCTAGTATTCAGGACAACATAAATACTGGAATAGACAAACAAAAAAGGAATAGACAAACATTAAATAACTATTCATTGTGCTCATTAGGAATGTACCTAACCCTAATAAAGTCAGTTTGTGTGTTTTTTCAGGGAGTTGGGTTACAAAAAAAAACACTGTTTTGCTGTGGTTCGGGTTTATTTCAGGTCAGCATATGACGTTGACCCCCAACTATAATTGACTGGATCTTAGGAGGTGATGGTGGTTGTAGTTCTTAAGGCTCTAAAATCCTCCCTCCAGGTACATGTACAGCGATGAGATTGAACTGGAGGCTGACACGGTGCTGGCCACTCTGTATGCCGCAAAGAAGTACATTGTGCCTGCCTTGGCCAAGGCCTGCGTCACTTTCCTGGAGACCAGCCTGGAGGCCAAGAATGCCTGTGTGCTGCTCTCACAGAGCCGCCTGTTTGAGGAGCCTGAGCTGACACAGCGCTGCTGGGAGGTGATCGACGCACAGGCCGAGCTGGCCCTCTGCTCGGAGGGCTTCTGCGAGATCGATCTGCAGACCCTGGAGATCATCCTGCGCCGTGAGACGCTGAACACTCGCGAAGCCGTGGTTTTCCGAGCGGTGCTGGAGTGGGCGGTAGCCGAGTGCCGGCGCCAGGGCCTGGCCGCCACATCGCGGAACAAGCGTGCGGTGCTTGGCAAGGCCCTATACCTGGTGCGCCTCCCCACCATGACTCTGGAGGAGTTCGCCGATGGAGCGGCGCAGTCGGACGTGCTCACCTTGGAGGAGACGCATGACATCTTCCTGTGGTACACGGCAGCCAATAAGCCCAAGCTGGAGTTCCCGCTGGCGCAGCGCGCAGGCCTCACACCACAGCGGTGCCACCGTTTCCAGTCATCGGCCTACCGGAGTAACCAGTGGCGCTACCGGGGCCGGTGCGACAGCATCCAATTTGCTGTGGACAAGCGCATCTTCATCGCTGGCCTGGGCCTGTACGGCTCGAGTGGCGGCAAGGCCGAGTACAGTGTCAAGATTGAACTGAAGCGGCAGGGCGCCACGCTGGCACAGAACCTCACCAAGTTTGTGTCAGACGGCTCCAGCAGCACGTTCTCAGTGTGGTTCGAGCACCCCGTCCAAGTGGAACAGGACACCTTTTATACCGTCAGCGCTGTGCTGGATGGCAACGAGCTGAGCTACTTTGGGCAGGAGGGGATGACTGAGGTGCAGTGCGGAAAGGTTACCTTTCAGTACCAGTGCTCATCGGACAGTACCAACGGGACAGGCGTGCAGGGGGGGCAGATCCCAGAACTGGTCTTCTATGCATGAGCCTTATGGTTTGTTTGTAACATCTTGTGCAGAAGTGCATTCTACCACTGGATTAGTTGAAACGCTGGGGGAAATTAAGAGGGTCCAAAAGCGTTCCTTTGCCTTCAGTAATTTAGCAGCAGTGAAACATTGTAAATGGAAAAATGCCTGTTAATCCTTTGACAGAATGTCAGAGTGACGGAATGCGCTTTCTGTTTTAATTTATTGAGATAAACCTATGATTTCAATTTAAGCGCTGTGGGCTGTAGCCTCATGTAGATGAGACAGATGAGTTGTATTATTGCACTTTTACTCGACCAATCCCCTTTATTGTGTCGTTATTTTATGGAACTTAAACCTGAAGCTAATTTGTTTACAGCTTGAGGTTGGCTGACAAATTACATGTATTGTATTTAGTGTGCAGATTTATGCAACTGCAGAACATAAACTTTTATGACTCAAATTCAAAGGTGTTGATAATTGTGCTTCCACAACACATGCTACTTAAATTGTTACTTCAAACTTTAAAGGCAAGTGGATTTTCCACAACCATGACAAATCATGACTTATTCTTACATTTATTTAACGATACGGTTTAAGTGGTTCTGATATAATCACTTAACAGGTGTGTACAATGATCTTAAGACTTGTGATAAACGAGAGATTAACCGAATAATCTTTAAAGGGATGCCTCTTAGCAACAAATACCATTTTAAAATACATCTCTTCAATTGCACTGAAGGTCTGAGTATGGACACCAGTTCAAATGTCTGACCTGTCCTTAAGGGTATAGACCATTCTATCAATATTTATCTACATAATCCCCATGGTACATTAGTTCTACATATTTGCATGACGTTCACGTTTGTGCACACTTCTATTGTCCTTTTCCCGTGGCTACAAATGTAAATGTCAAATAGCAAATGCTCATATGCTCTGCATATCTCTCTGGGTGATTCACTATCCTATCTTTAGGTAATCATCTTCCCTTTCTTCAAGATGTCTCCTCTATCCAGAATACATATCCATTATTGGGCCATTTCTGCTATCCTTCAGTGTTCTTTCCAATTTCTTTAGGTATCTTAAAGAAAATGAGCAGGCTGATTATATTCACAAAATCGTAAAGGATTGAACAGGTGTAACCAACCAGATACATTTCTGCCCAGAAAGCAACATATGAATGCCTTTTGTTGTTTACATGCATAGGTGACAAGCTCCAGTTGGTATGTAATTCACTGCCATGAGGTTTCTAAGAGGGAACTGTGCATGAAACGTCTATTGCATACACCTATCCAATCATCTTCCGTGGATTAGTGCTAGTGTTTGAATTGAGCCATTCAGCAAACCAAAAGGGCTTCCCTACAAATAGGATGAATTTGTCTGTAAGTAATGATCTTGGGTCAGTATATATATTTTCTGATGAACAGTCAAGGCCAGGATCGTTGGAGGGGAAGCTGATCCTAAATCTGTTCTGTAGGAAAACGTCATCTTAGAGCACTTACCTATTGCTGGGGAGTTGATGCAGAGCTCTCGAGCCAGAAGGAGAAAGGTCTTCCCCAAGATATACACGTTCACCTGTGAAGAGGAGAGTTGGGCTTTGTTCCAATGCAATGCATCCTTCCTATTCCCTTCCTCAAATGCCCGATCTGACATTGGTGGATTGGCGAAAGCTATTTGATAAAACAGCTGCTTATACCTATCACACTGATGGGACGATGTCAGTGGTGAGTTCAAGGAAAGCGAGGACATCCTTCCTGCCTCTCCGGGAAATTGCTGATCTGATGACTGAACTGGGGAAATCTATGCGCTATAACTTTTGCTTAGACATACTGATGTGTTACATCAGTTAGGTCAAATAATCGCATCCATCCTTCCACCAAGCACATGAAACGAAACACTGTAACCTCCAGGTGGCTAGTAATTCAGTAGCCAAGTGTTTCGAGACTTCACCTGTACTCCCTATCTAATGGCAGGGTTGGGTTCCCCAGCTAATTGTTAAAGGTAGGCTATAGGGTGAGGTAGTTGATCCCAGACTCCTTCCATGCCTGACCCGTCTTCCAATACCAGACGGGTAAGCTGAGGGCTGGAGCCCTATTCCCAGAACAGCCAGCTTAGACTCAGGGTACAATTAACAGGCTGTGTTGCACAGAAATCCCTCCACCGGGACAACTCAACACTAGATTCCTGCTAGTTTTTTTTACTCCCTATGACCCCCCTGTGGCTGGCTATCCCATGAGAGATGTCTCTGTCATACAATCATCATGTTTTGTGAGGTTTCAGCATGTCAAGAGCTGATACGGAGACAGCTTGGTTAGGCTGGATCTGAGACTTAAAATGTCATGGCATTTCTTGTGAGGCCTGTGGTAATACATATCAAGAATCTCAAAGCTGCCTGTGTCTGTAATGGAGAAAAACAGAGCAAACATACCTGTAGGAGATCACTCAGATCCAGAAGCATGTCTGAAGGGGGAAGGAGTTAAGGAAGGAAAGGCGACAGCAATGTGCTAAACTGCAGAGAACAGAGATGCTGTATATCACGGATGTGTTCAGTAGGAAAGCACTGAACTGAAATTAAATGCTCAGAAATTGAAGGTTGCAACATGAGCTCATCCAATAAGAAAAATATTTGTTCACTATCGTACATTTTACAACGATATGCGAATAACGACCAAAACTGATTTGTCAATGCATTCATACAAATACATTTTTTATATACAGAGTCTGTTTTTAAACAGTCATATAGAAAAGACAGGTTTCTATTCAAGACCGTAAGCACAGTTTACACTGTAAACAAAAGTCTAAGGATTTAGAACAAGCACAATGCTTGTTTATTGCCAATCACCATGCATACGCTGATGCAGGGTCTTTCTGCAGTCAAGCATCAGGTGAAACTCCCCTGATGCTGGGCCCCTTCAGCTGGCAATGTGAGACTAAATATAGAAGTGGCCCTGCAGTGCCTCAGCTCTACCCTAGCAACCTGCAGATGAGGTCTCTTGAAGACTGGAGGTTGCCAGGTTGGATTGGGAAGACTTTTGGCTGTACCACCCACACAAACCTGCCTAAGGTCAAGTGACAAAAGCACAAGCCCCCGGTGGCCTGGGTAAAGATTACCAATAATCTCAATGTGATGATGTGCAGGATTGTTTTTTTTTTACATAGCTGCTTTCCATTCTGCTGACTAAATAGCTGCCGCTCCCCCTCCTTAATCGCCTTTGTCTGTTCACTGTCTACCAACATTTGTATCCTCTTGGTATTTGTAGCAAAGGCCTATAATATATTATTCCTCGCACAGACAAGATGGCTTCCCCTCAAAAGTTCAGAAATCTAGATTTGCTTTAGAGTCATCCATAATGTCACACCTGAGAAACCCTGTGTTCTCCACTCATATGTTTAATGTCCATTTCTAGTTTGCTGCTGAAATCCTCAAAGTTGTAGAACTCCAACTGTAAAGGATCCTAGGAAGTGGGAGGTAGGGATGACACCCACTCAACATGACACCAATGTTGCCCTTAACCGGCCCATGAATAAATAAAATGCCCTCTGTTGGAAGTTAAAAAAAATCCCAATGTGGCTCTTAAGGCAAAAGGTTTGCCCACTCCTGCCCTAGATGCTGATTAGGGAACGGGAAGCTGGTCCTAGTTCTGTACCTAGGGGAATTGTGTGGTATCCAATTTGTAACTATGCCCTTGCAGTTATTCCTAGCAGCACAGGTGAGTGGAAGATCAAGACATACATCCTCCAAAACATGACCACCTTATTACACGGCTCACTTAACCAGGAAATCATCAGGAACCAATATATTGAGATGAGTGCGCTCCTCTGGCTAATGGCAACAATGAGCCTGCAGACACGCAACCCGCCTCAAGGAATTGTTAGAGCAGGGCGTTGCAAGGCACTCCTAGCCAACCATCCCCATCAAAGTGGGTATGCAGCAATCAAGGAATGAACCCAGGTCGCCAACTAACCTGGGTCACGATGGTGACTAGATAGCAGAGTGCATGTCTGTGTGCTTCTGAGTGTGGTGGATGAATACTGGGAGGTGTGGACTGGATCAGACTAACGGATCAATGGGACATGGGTGTGTAGAACCATGTGTTGTCCAGGTCCAGAGGATACGGGGCGTGCCCTCGGTTCGGCAGACCAGGTAGAGGCAGGCAGCGATGACATGGGCCATCTTGCGTCCACGCGTCAGGTGCTTGCTGACCACCATCTTAAAGAAGTTGAAGGCCGTGTCCAGGCAGTGTTGGTTGAGCTGCAGCTGGCTGCCCAGGTTATGGATCTGCCGTTTGCCTGTGGGCCGACGTACCACAAAAACATGTTAGGGAAAATAGTTGGACACCGGTCGACAGTAACACATACACAAACAATACCAGCCCTCACATCCGAACAAATGCAAACATGCATCCAAAATCCAAACACAAAGATGAGAAGAACCCGAACGCTAAGTGAGCATTCAGGCTGCCTGATGGCTGTTGGACCCTGTGAACAACTCCAGCCTGGCTGCTGAGTGTGGGCGGAGCACAATTGATTCATTGCACATGTTGTTAGTTATTTCGATTGTGTATCTGTCCTTAAAACCAGGTCAGACTGGAGCAGTCAAGGAGGACAACTGAGAGAACGATTCCAGTTGAGAGGAACAGTTTCAATTTCAGTATGATCTCAAATTCACAAGGACAAAAAAAGAAAACGTACAAAAAGAAAACTGTGGTCTAAATTGGAACAAAAACACAAACAGGGAGGTGTATAATTTATTGTTAAGAGTGACATGAAGAACAAGTTGTTGATGTAGCACACATAGTTATATCAATCAGCCATAATGCCCTTACTGTAAAAGGGGGCAGGATGAAATGGTTACAACATGATAACGATTGTGTTCACAGAAACTGGCTTGGGGATGTGCAAGCACACATAATGTTTGACTAAATATATGGGGACCAGTCACACAAATCTAGTAAACACCCACAAGGTTATTTCTGTGTCATTTTTACACAAATAATAAAACACCCCTTAGGAAAAAATCCTGACTGAAATGCTTGAAACTAGGAGGTACACCCTCGACCAAATATGATAAATTAAAGGTGTAGACTTTATATACGCACAGTGTTGGAACTGAGGACCGTGTCCTCTCTATGTGCCACATTTCTATCTCCAAGCCTTAGCAGCTGGGAGGAGATGTTTAGTTTAACTAAGGACTCACCATTCTGCAGAGTCTGAGCTCGGGACTCCTTTCCGAGGCTGGTGTGAAATCCAGTCCCCAGGACTGGGGCCTTTACTGGACCTGGAAGGAGATTATAATAAGATTAATAGTCTGGGGTGGCACTCCTCTTTTGGACTCTAAAACCAGTTTCACAACACTTTCCCCTGTAACCCTTTCAACAGGGACCGATTTAGACCTGGAACACCAGATGGATGCAATTATCAGGCAGAACAAAAGAGCAACAGGAGTTAGAGATTCAGCTGAAAACCCCGGCCCTAGTAGCTAAAGCATCGGGCCAGACCCGAGATTAAAAATGTCTGTGCACCCTTGAGAATTCCTAAAATGTAAATTATTAAAAGGAAAAGGTAGTATTGATGACTTTACTATAATTGATGTTGATTCATTTGCATTGGGAAGAACTACCATTGTACGCTACATTCATATAGAAGCATCACCTGGCTAACGCCACTGCAGGCATTTGCTTCCAGATGTCAAACCCACAGGAGCTGATAAAAATGTTCTCCCTTTGTTAAAAGGTTGTTATTGTTAAACTATGAATACAAATGTACTAGATAATTGCTATTCAGCATTTGTGAAGAAAAACCCTGTCTATAACCAAACATTTAGTCTACTTTAACAATATTATCTGAAAGCTATCACTATGATTAACAAGTCATCTACAGAAAGGGAAATATGGGTTGAACATCGCCATCTGGTGGTTTAAGATAGCTAAACCGCACAGCTCAGCATTAGACTTAGGCAGTGTTACTCAACCCTGCTCCTGGATGCCCTGCATGTTTTAGATCTCTCCTCATGATTGACTTGATAATGAGCTGATAGTTTGAATCAGGTGGGAGGAAACAAATTATATTTTTCCCAAGTTACATTACATTGGTTTTTGTGCTATTTTTCAGTAATCAACAGCCGCATTCTAGAATTCTATTGGGGTCAAATTATTTAAATTTAGAAGTTCTAAGTAATTTCAAATTGAGTGTTTATTTCTTTTATTAGGGTTTGCTCATGGGAATTGGCTAAAAATTGTCCTCTCAAGTACATAGTATCGTATTGTGATTCAGTTGTGATATCGTGATGAATCGTGATATATATATTGCCAATACCCACCCCTAGTCCTAGGTCTAAATCAGTCCCCGATTAGAGTTGAAATAAAAGAAACCATGTGTAACTGGCCTTGAGGTCCACAGTTGAGTTTGAGGGATAACGATGCATCCATCCATCTCTATGTTCCATTAGTCCATATACTAAGAGCGCAAAGGCAGTTACACAGAGGCAATCTACATTTTTAAGTAGTCAATTTTATTCTTCTTAAGTATAATTAATTGGCGGATCCCTTGGGACAACCCTGTTGGACATGGCTCATGACAAATGGCTACTCTAATGATTAACCAATAAAGTAGTCACTCACTGTTTACTACATTAATATAGCAGATTCCCTTAATGGCAATGTCCATGCTAAAATGGCCTTTTGACCAGAAGAGGCCTCTAGCATTCTCTACGGATAATGAAAATGTAAGATAAAAACTCAACAACTAAATGGGAAAACCTACTACTACTTTTCATATTCAACCACCAAAGGACATCAGTGCCAATGGAATTCATCAAAAGTTTGCAAACTGTTCATTAAGCTCAATCAGTCCCACCTGGTTTCTATTCCAGCAACAGCCTATGACAAATCTGCTTGGGGTAATTAGCCAACCAGTGGCTGAATGTAAATTTTTGACCTTATGGTATATGGCACAGGAGTTTCATTTTGCTCAGTTTTATTGCCAAGAGCTGACCAGCACTGCACCTTGTTCAGCCAAGGCAGGAATTTCCTTTCCAAAAAGATGCCTCCAAGTCTTGGCATTAGTTTTGGGTAGGTTGAAAACTCTTAAAATGCCCCAAGAACTAATTGTGTTACACTGTTCTCCATTTTACTTGTTAGAAATGGCACATAAATTAACTTTTCCTTTTTCCAGGCTATTGTTTTGTTTGGGGTTTCTTGGAAGCCCCAAAGGTTACAGTATTCCAGAAGGTAAGTTAAGGTATTTGCCTTGTCTGCATGAATCTCTTCAAAATAATGTAACCAACAACAAATATTGCACTGAGAACAATTGAGTCAGACATGAGACCCAAATGATTATCATTGTAACTAGAGAAATGGAGATTAGTGTTACTTTAATCCTAACCTACATTCTCTTGTAGGAGTGCACATACAGTCAGAATGTCGGGATCGATACCTCTGGGTGCATGTTGGTTGGTCTGACAACGCCCCTCGTTTTGAGGCTGTAGGTGGGTGATGGGTTTTAGTATTTGGTTGCATTATACTTCTGAGAACATCCAAGTTTTGCTTTGGAGTGAAAGATAACCTTACATTTTAGTGTTAGTCTACTGTGAGTAGGGTGACAATCCTATTTGTTTAAAGCAAAAAGTAAACTTATGTTGCGTATGCAGATGCAACTGGTGTGCATCCCATCGATGAGAAGGGGGATGCACCCCAATGTGGTTACACCGTCAGCACCTTCAGGATGGATGTCTACACCACCCTCAGGGCTTCCTATTTCTCCTGTTATACTGACAACCAGGTAGTATAGGTGTACATCCCAAATAATGATTGACTCCTCCCCACATTTCCCATTGTCAGCATACACAGGTTGCACCATTGAGGGCTTCTACTACTGTAATGTAGTCAACTAGGTAGGACTGCCAAAATGTGTGTATAAAAACCTGATTCAAATGATCAAGGCAGACTTGATGGCTGAAGTGAATTTGGTTTGTTGGTCTAATGGAACCAAAATGCGGACTGAGGATCAGACAAATTAACTTTTGCTAATCCCAATTTTTCAGAATGATGAGCTATTCACCTTCCAGTTGTATATCACTGTCACGGATGCCAAAGGCCAACCATCACGCTACCCTTTGACTCAGACCTGCCCCCTACCACTGCCATGGTCTCAAAGGGAGGTTATATGTGAAGAGGACTACATGGAGGTACAATATGACAGCTGTCTAATGTGCAAGTGCCAACTAAGTAGAAACGCATGTTAATTTTCAATAATATTTTGTCATTGAGATGAAAATTGCTTGATTAGCACTACAGCTAGCATACAGCTTAGTGGGCTCCAGGGGCACAACCTTAAAATACTAACCAAATAGTTTGTCTACATGGGCAAACCCTCCTATGTGCCAATATTACATTTGATCCCATGTCCCTTTAGGTAACTGTGGGGAGAGATGTGCTTTGTACTACATCTGAAGGAACCTCAAAAGAAGCATGGGAAACTGCCCATTCAATTGTGAGTGAAGAACATTCATCGGTTTTTTACGTGATATCTTTGATTGAAATTTGTGCTCAAAACGGGAACGTTCAAGCATGATCCCGAATCCTTCCTTAGGCCCAAAAGATGGCCAATTCTGACTGGCAGGTGATGTTTCTAAACAATGAAGAGAGAATGTCGGTCACTGAAGCCCAACAATTTGGTTACAAGCTGAGTGCCACGCCGAAACGGGTGGTCTTCCGTTCTCCCTATGGACAAAGCCAATCGGAAATCGTAATGGTGGGCATTTTAACAAATGGTATTATTGTACTGGTTACAATCATATTCTAGCAAATGTTGTAGAGAAATGATTGTGTGGGACGGTTGGGGTTAGCATGCCCTCTGCTGCCCTTTCCTGGTGACACATTTCCGCATCCACATTGTCTTTCTACTCATCAGGTTGATGGTGTTGAAGTGGAGGTCATACATGGGACGGTGTTCTTCAGGCAGAATATGATGGTGGTCATGGTTGACATATCTTTGGCCTGCACCAAAAGTATATTTAAACTAATGCTGTTTTATTTTTTGCATTTCATCTGTTGTCATTTATGCTGTATTTCAGTCCCTGAAAAAAAATTATGCCATAATGTCTAGACTACATGAATAATTTCTATATTCCTTAAATTCTACATGAAATACAATCCTTCACTGACCTGAGTCAGGATTTAAGCCTATTAGAATGAGGATTTGATAGATTTGGATCTTGCACCTTTTTTAAGGTAAGGCTATAAAAGCAACTGTGTATAAAACAATCTAGCCTTATTTAAGTACCTGCTGTGCACCAGTGGTCATTTTAAAATGAAGCGCTTATTTAGTGATTATGCTCCTTCCCATGTATTCAGTGTATGGCAATGTGAAGTTGCGCAACAGTGTCAATCATGGGAAATACTTCTGCATTGCTTCTCTTTCTCACAGACCCAGGATCCTTTGACGGGGCTAGGCTACTCTGGGACATCCCGAGGATGATTACCCCGTTGGTGAACAACAGCTTCGGCTTTGAGAGCAGGCAGATCAATGTGGGTGTGGAGAACCAACTGCTGGATGAGAGCACAGTGAGGGCCAGGGGCTACACTCTAAAAGTCGAAGGGCCCATGGTGCAAATGGGTGTTCCCTTTGGTGCCGAAGGAGGATACACAAAGGTAAAGACCACTGGACTTGAGATCCAAGTTGCATTCAATTCCGCCATGGTTCCAGTCATTCTGTGCTTTTGGCAACTTAATGAAATATAAAACAAAACGGCTGTTTGGATTGGCACAGTTGGATATTGATAAACTAGAACAAAAAGCAATTGACTCGTTTACCTGAGAAGCTGAATAGGAATAAACTTGACCTAATTTACATTAATTTCACTGAATAATGGAGTACTTGGTAAGTCTTCAACTAATTACTGAACTGGATCACTGCTCGTTCACAACGGGTACAAATTGTGTGTTTCTAGAGTTTGGTGATAGACAATGTCTACCAGGAGACATACGCTGCCTTCCTGTTCTATGAGCATGTGTTCTCCCATGTCTACGCTGATGGTGGCACTGTTGAAACCAGACACCGGTTGAGTAGGGTAGTAGACACTCCGTTGCTGTGCCGGACACCCTTCACCATTGATGTTGACACCCTTTCTCCACACCAAAGTATGTTCATCCTATACACAACCGGAGTGATTACGATGACCAAGTTGTCACTGCCTGTTTTGCTTTCTGGAATTGCTGAGAGCTCTGATCAATTCCGGCTACTTTTGAACTAACATTTGCTCTATTACCTCCAGAGACCGGCGCTGAAGATTCGTTCAATGTGTACTTGGGGAACATTCCTCACGACGTGGCTCTGATGGGAGTGAAGCTGAATGAAAATCAGTTTTCTGTACTGGATGCGACAGAACATGGCTACGCCATAAGTAAGGTTGATCATCCCAATGGCACCCATGGCTATACACTTAGGGTTCCTTTTGATGACAAGTCTGTGCGTAGGATGGTAAGTACATTCTGCTTTAGATCATACACTTCTGTAATATTTTTCCCTTAAAGGAGTCATAAATTATAACTTGAAATGATGAAACTTTCCTACTTAATAGTACCTAGGTGAAGGCCTCCACCAGTACTCTGTGGACATCAACTACACGTTAAGCATTATGCCTCAAGAAGAGCCTTATTTCCATCTAGCCTCTGTGGTGAAACAGCTCAGTGATGAATGTAGGACATCTGCATATTTAAAGTGCTATATTACATTATGAAGACCACTATGAAGGTAGAGTCAACTGCTTAATCTTGATTATTGACCCACAGTCCCTCCTGAGCTCAAAGGGGTTTGCACACAAGGAGGCATTGTTTTCACCATGAACCAGCCAAGACTAGGATACCTGTGGGAGATTGGTGTAGGACATGACCCTCTAACACCTGAGCTGGTGACTGAAAGGGGGTACTACCTGAAAAATGACAGTCATAGTTTGACCTTGGAGGTGCCATGGTCAACGGTTGGCTACACGTATGAGGTATGAGTTATCAATTCTAGTGCGCACTATTCCACTTGGTGCACATTTTTGGTCTGGCTACGCACTAAAGTGCCACAGATTCAGCTATTCACCAAGCCCTTAATTGGCAGTGTCATGTTGATACCGGTCTAGAACAAATGTGCAATAATTCACAATTCTGTCTGTAAGGCTGCTGCTGGTCAAACTTTTATTTGAATTGCAGGACATTAACTTGAGGCATTTTTACGGCACATTTGAAGTACTGTCAAGAGATTCACAGACTTCGGAGATCCAAACATCCACAGCAACACGCTGCCTTTTCAGAACTGATCAGCTTATTAGTGAGTAACAATGTGTTTCCTATTTGTATCGGGCTGCCATATGTCACTTTAATTGACTGTCTTTTCAGTCTGCTCCACCGACGGGACCATGATTGTGGTGACCAACACGAGACCCTGGCCTGTAGTAGATCCACGCAGCACTACCCTTTCAGACAGAACCTGTCAACCAAAAGAAGCAGATGACTCAAGAGTTCTGTTCGAGTTTGGCTTGAACACATGTGGGACCACTCTTACGGTATGAGATTTAGAATGTAAGCCATGGCACAAAGACATTGGAGAACCTGCTGGAAATGACAGTCCTTGCACTTAAACTTCACATTTGCCTTATAGGTTGAAGACTCTTATGTATTGTATGAAAATGAGATTCTGTCAAATAGGGAGTCTAAATTCAGGTAGGTTTTTGTTTTTTCACTCATTGTTAGAAAATTACCATCGGTTTGAATGCTGTCCTTTTCATAGCATTTAATGGCATACCTTGAATTACCTTTACTTCTCAGACTCTCTGTTCGCTGCATCTACCCGCTTAGTTCAGTCAGCAGGCTGTCTGCAGAAAACATTTTCAAGTCAGAAGTCCCTGGGGTTGGCTTTATAACATTCACAGGAAGCACTGAAGGTAAGACTTGGTTACCCACCTAAATGCAGCCTATTGAGTACCAAGTGTTAGTTTATTAAAAAATGTCTTTGTTTAGATGATGGAACTGATGGTACAACCAAAACACCAGTGCCTGGCTGTAGAGAGCAAGTTTCCAACAACACCAAAAGTGACTGGGATATTGAATCACAACATTCCCTAAGCTATTATGAATCAAGCACCGAAGGGCCTCATAGTCCCAATAATGGTGCTTCAACGGCACCCAACACCCTGGATCCTGCACCCAGCTATTACAACAGTCTCAAAGGCAATACTAACCTGGATGGGAGAGCGAAAACAAGCGTCCATACACCCACCCCTGGTCAGTACAGTGGAACTCTGCAGGAAGTAGCTATTGGGCTGCATACTGCTTCTCAACCATATAATGTCCAACCCGCTACTAGACCGTATGGTGCTACTCAACACATTGAACTCAAACCTGGCCTAAGCGATCAAAAACATTCACAGAGTGAAGTCAAACCTGCTACCAGCAAGTACCTAACCCTTCAACACCATATCACCCAAAAAACAACTGGCCAGGATGACTCACGAAGTAATGTTAAACCTGCACCAAGCCAAGCTCAACCAATGCTGTATGAGGGATCTCAAAGCAATAGAGTTGACCAAACCCCTATTTGGAGTAGTGTTTTTCAACAGAACATCATACAACAAGGTTCTAACCAGGAAGGGGGTAAAAGAATCAACCAACAAGCCACTGGCCAGTATGGAGGTTCCCAAAACTACAGGGTCAATCCAGCGGCTTCTCAACCGGTTAGGATCCAACCTGCCACTAGCTACTATGGAGGTATACAAAGTGGAAAAGGGGATCCAAGTCATTCGGCTTCTCAGGTAAACAATGACCAATCTACAACCCAGTACGGCAGTTCACAAACTATAACTCCAGCCCCTAGGAAACACCTTTCTTCGCAATTCTTCAGCAACAAACATAGCGAGAACTCTGCTACAGGAAAGCATTTTACAACTCAACATCATAACATCCAAAAAATTAGTGGCCTTGAAGCCTCTCGAAGCAGCAGTGGTAATCATGTGCCGAACAATTGGCAAACAGGGCCTAGCCAATATGATCCACATAGTGGCAAAAGGGAACCTATTCCAAGCC
Organism: Esox lucius; assembly: GCF_011004845.1. Taxonomy (NCBI): domain Eukaryota; kingdom Metazoa; phylum Chordata; class Actinopteri; order Esociformes; family Esocidae; genus Esox; species Esox lucius. The sequence continues at coordinate 15,054,980 of NC_047586.1, forward strand.
AGTCTGCTGCTTGGTACAAAATTAAATTGCCTACTGTTGATTACCAAAGCAGTGACAGAACAGCTTCTCTACAAGAATCTCAACCAGTATCTAGCCAATATGGAAGTTCTCAAAGCGGTGAAGTTAATCAGACTCTAACAATGAACCTTTTTCAACAGAATCTCCAACCAGCTACAAATGAAAACAATTGTCCATCGAGCATCGGCGTTAAACCTTCAACCAACTGGCCTACGCCTCAAGTCAACAACAATCATTTTGAGAAATTTAGGCTCAAACCAGAACCGAACCAACATCAAGGTTCACAAAGTGGAAGAAATATACTGGACAGTGAGTATGCTAATGCTCGGCACCATATTAATTCTGTCACATCAGACCCTAATGAGAAATGTTCCCAGGGCAATTCTGGAGGAAATTCTAACTTTATAAAAGTTAGCAGCAGTGGAATAGGTCACCCCATTGTTTCCAAAGACCTTGGTGCTCCAAACAATCCCAGCCGTGTCAGTCCAATTTATAGTTTATTGAACCAAGCGTCCGCACAAAGCAGTACTGCCCAATCAGTGGATGAACGGGTACTTTCAAAAGGTTTTGTCCAGAATCCACCTAGACACTTCCAATCAAAATTTCAGGTTGGGGACAGTAATGGCCAACCTGACCCTATTCATGGAACCTCTTCTAACCTACATCAGTCTGAGCCACATAGTGGTAATCGTCAAGCATTAAACAGGGTTAGAACGTCACACTACCACGACAGGTCAACACCTCTTCCCAGTTCCTACCAGTCACCCAGCAAAGTAATACCAACATCCAGACATTACAATAAATACCAAGACCGTAATGGCAATAGTGTCTATGAAAATGCAAAGGGAAGCTATACCAACCCTGATCCAAGCCAACACGTTTCCCCTTTAAGTTTCTATAGAACTCTTCAAAGTAGTTCTGACAAACCTTTATCGAGGACCAGTGTTCAGTCTCTAAGCTATGGGGTCCAACAAGACAAAAAGCCCAACGTGCATGACTCCCTTCATCCATCTGGTCAGTATAGAGCTAATGGTCTGGATAGTGGACGAACCGTTTCAGATCGCCTTAGCTATTTATCCAATCTCAATGAACGTGCTCAAGGTGGCGGCATTTCCACAGAAAATGGGAAAGATCCAAATAAAATCAAAGTAATTAGTGATGACCACATTAATGCTAACCGATTAAATTCTTCTGAAAACTGTCCTGACTACTCTGGGCAAGGCTCAGTTTACCCTCTACATCCCAGCAGCAGTGGTCCAGGCTACTACAGCGGTAGTGTTCATGAAGGCATCTTGAGAGGTAAGCAGTCATCTGAGAATTCTCAATGAAGTAGATTAGTGATTATACAATTTTTGCAGAGCTTTAGATGCCAGCATAGCAATTCTGGATAATTAAAAATTAATCATTGAACACTTTATTCCATCCACAGGCAGACATGGCCAATGAAGTCAAATTCAAGGTGAGTTGAGCACCTTTTGATTACTTCCAAAGATTGAACTCAAATTTGCTTCTCTAGGATAAGTTTGCTAATTGCGGAATGCTTAGCAGGATCTATTGCAGCAAAATCCACATTTTGCTGTGTTGCTGTTAAGGAATGCCATTCTGACCTTGTCTTCAATTACCAGACACACAACAGTGATTTGACCTCCATATCTTAATAGCTAAAACTATTAAGATGTGGAGGTCAGAAATACAGCAAATTATTTGCATATTCATGTTTGGCAATTATAACACATTTTAAAATGGTACCAACACATTGCATCTTGCAGGCCTTCCAAGGTGCACCTTTGGACGTTACACCCTGACTAGTCGTGGCGCATTGATGGGTTTTGTTTTACCTCTGCTGTGTTATTTCAAGAAAAGATTTTCATAGTTTCTCAAGTGCTTTGGAGGTTTTTATTCTGGCAAGTTCTAAAGATATTAAAGTTTTGTTATGGTTGTTACTTAAGTTTACCTTAATATTTCTGAAATGATATCATGCTGTAACACTGCAAAAATGTTTTAAAGCATTTATAATGCATTGCGCTTAAAGTATTATGCATTCTATCCTGTAAGTTTAATGTGTCCATTATTAACTTTCGTACATTGTCCGCATAATAGAGCATAGCATCTGAGCCAAGATGACATGTACAATTCTGAATTGTAACATGCCTTATTTTGCATTCTTAAATTGATCATGGTAGAATAAATGTAATCTAGTATACTGCAGTGTTACTATTTCTAATCACAATATATTTTGTACATCTTAACAGCCTGTTGTGCAATATGCAGGTCTTACCATCTGCTGAGACAAATTGCCCCACAGCTGAAGAAATCCCACCACTGCCCTCCACGAATTGCACCTCGGACACAATGATGTTGTCCTCCAGCACAGACCCACAGCTGGTACAGACGGCATTGCCCCGAGCCTGGTCAAGGTCTATCTCGGAGCAACCACAGTTCTTGCATGTGCGGGAAGTCATATCTGCTGTCAGACAAAATAAATCCTGTATCAAAAGAGGATGATACTTCTGTGTAATGTTTTTACTCATTCCTCATGCAACTAAATGACTATACCAGCGATCTATATTAATATGGTCATTTCTGCACTTCCAACCTTTTCTCAAGACATTACTGCATGCCAATAACAAACACACTTGGAAGGACAACACTTGCAGTGTGACATTACAGTAATGTGAGTAACACATTCTCTGGAGGAATGTTTTGTTGATCAATGTGACCACAGAAGCCAAGATTATTATTTGTATCACCAGTATCTGGGGGAACATTAGCTTTTCACTAGAGCTCTGTAAGCCTGGTGCCGAAATGTAATTGTTTACTTAAATATGGTTAGGTGGGGTCTGGCTCTAGCCATGCTGAGGTAGTCTGAGTGACATTTCTGAGGCTTTCATTGGTGGGGGGGGAGTGTAAGTATTATACCTGGGTCACATTCAATTGCATAACTGTTCTCTGAAGTTAAAGATGCATGTCTGTTCCATACAGTATATTTAAATCTGAACTTACCAGAAAATATTGGACTTGAGGATAATGTGGTTACGTTAGCCTAGCTCCGTTCCTGTACTCTCTGAGAGGGTTTTATGATGGCTCATGTTACTCCTATTAAAATGATCTTCCACTGCTCTGCCAAGCTTATGTCAAACCGTTTGTTAGTTAGCCAAATGTAACACACACCGTTTCTTAGGTACAGCTATCAACTACAGAGACTGTACCCATTTAATTAGTGCATTTTGACAAACTTGTAGAGCTTTCAATTGGAAGTTCAGGAAGTTCTCATAACACGACTAACCGCTAAGGGAAGTAAGATCCTGGTAGCTCACTAGGTAGGCGCATGGCTTACGCGACACCAGGTCGTGGGTTCGAATACGTTTGTAAACTTTGCTGTACATCTCCGGGTAGGAGGACAAATGCATGGAGGTGTTTTCCACAATCGTATATTTTATGTAGGGGCAATAATCGCGGTAATTGAATGGTGGCTCAACGAAACTGTCACATGATTGAGTACCCGGTATCTTTTCACGTCATTACAAAGCTCGCAGAGCTGTTTTGGGAAAGGACTACTGTAATCGTAATGTTCCCTTTCTCAGAGTGCAATACGGTACTGTAGTGTTTGTTTGTTTATACTGACGCAAGCTAGCAAAACCGTAATGTATAAATATACAGTAACACGCCCATACGGTAATTAATGGTGCAGAAGAGGAGACATTTTATTGCGTTTCATTTTAAAAGGGAAACTTGGTGATACACCATATCTAACGCTAGCCAGACAGCTACCTACCGTTATTATTCCAAGTTTATGGGAGTTAGTTCTTGGCGACAAAAGAAATACCAGACAGGAAGAAGCATTAGATGCTATTGCTACTTAGCTAGCTCGTTTTCCATACTAGCCTAAACTGCTTGTAATCTAAACGCGTGTTTTTGATACACACTTTAAAGTGAATTACTGACTGCTTCCTAATTTCATCCGATTCGAAGAGCTGAAGACGTTTTTGTGTGGTTTTGACTATCGGAAAACCTATTTTACCCGACGTAACGCGTAAGCTAAACCAAACACTTCGCAGGATGGAATAACATATTTATGTTGAGTTTGATCACATTTTTTGAAATACTAACTAAAGAGTTTACACGAGTATCCATTACTACCCTGAAACATGAAATACGTCAACTGAAATCCAATTAAGAATTTAAGTTACGATTGCTTTTCCAAAAGTCCAGAAATAAACACCCCTACATTTGTATGGTTCCTCCCATCATGAATCCCGGGTGTCAGTGGCGCAAAATGTTACGTTTTGTCACGGCGGGTATTTTAGATTGCCACACTCCCGCGAATTATTAAAATTAACTTATCTTAGTTCGCAACTTAGGAATTGTCTCCTTATTACTGATCGGATATTTACTTGTCGACATCCAAAATAACGGGGACTCATGGCAATGCAAATTAGTTAACTAGCCTCAGCATTGTCCAGGGTTTGGTGTGGGACAAGGGTTGCCAGAAAGCTAAATATCTCTAGGGTTGCCTGTCCTTCTAGCACTTAAGCGAATCATTTTGGTAGGCCAGGTACCTCAATCGTGGTTTTCATGGGTATTCGTTCCATGTATATTTAGGGTCTGGAAAGTACTTCCTGACGCATACGATATGGGTTGTAAATTTGCGTGCGTTTTCTCACAAATGAGTGCATACTATGACATCCGTGCAATGCAGTATAATGACACAAACACTGGGATTCCAACAGATTACAGCAACATATATATATTTCAATGTAAATCATGTAACAAAATGTCAGCCTTAATTTATTTTCTCGTAAAAATATGGTAGGATTCCGCTGTTTGTATCTGTTTTCATCAGCTGTAATGTGGACTTCTATTTTGAAGTCGAAAAACGTATTCAACTAACTTAGTTCACGATGAAGTTCGCTGCACACTGATGGTCCGATCCACACAACTAATTGTGATTCTATCCTGTAAAAAAGTATCAGAGATGTTTAGGTAGACGTATTGTTTCTCTTTCTATCTTTGACGACAGTGAGCTCGCTAGCCGGCAATCTAGCTGTTCCTTAAGACTTGTCATGTCTGATGCCTCACAGAATTTCAAAATGTGTCCCGAACTAGACGATCTTTTATGTTAAAATATGGATTGGGAACAATTGGAGCTCAACCCACGGATTATTGCAGCCGTAAAGAAAGGTAAAATGAGTTTTGGTTAGCTAGCAAACCTAACAGATTATAACGTTATGTTGTCTAATGACACAGCTAGCTAATTTTAGCATGTTGAGCTAGCATATATTTAGCTAGGTTCGTTTAGAAATGTCATCATTGCGTTGTGAAAACATGCATCTTTGCTCATGTTCATTTTAGCTAACCTGAGATCAGCGAGGGATATTCTAAGTCTCTCGGGTCCGGATATACAACGTCTTACCCACCTGTCAAAGTCAGACGTGCAACATCTGCACAAAGCTGTGGCTGTCTCATACCGCAGGCTTTCACCTGTTACAGGTATATACTTTATTCTGATATTCTGTTGTAACTACTGTATAGGTTTAAAATGTTGCAGATTGTAATTCCAGACCAACTGGGCTGATAAACGAATTATTATACAAAGTCGTTTTGAAGGTAGTGTAAACAACAAAGGAGGGTCTCTGAAAAGGGCTTGAAAAAAGTAAAATCACCTGTAATTCTGCATAAAAAGAAAAAATATATATATCATCCGCGCCAACAAAATGCGTCTCGCAGCTGAATCTAGTTACCGACTAGTCCCTCTACACTTTTTTGCATATCTTTTTTTGTTTGCGTTTCAGGTTATTTTGTGCCCAATGGAATTATGGTCTGTCACCATTATTCATCATTATCTGTAATAATCGTGGTAGCGTCCACATTAAAAAATAGACATGTTTAAATATAAAATACTTCCCATTGAGATTTATATTTACTTCCCGGTCCCAATATATTTTTTCCTGGTCCCCAAAAGGGGCAGGCCATTGCTCCACCTTTTGGACTAACAGGCCCACAAAGGGATTGTCCATGTCTGCAAGTTCAAAATGCACATAATCCATCAGCTATTACAGTCCATATGTCCATCAGAGGGCGTTTCTCGAGTTAAAGCTTATTATTCAAACTAACAGATCATTGTTTGTTTTCACATAGCCCTTCAAGTGCACCGTGGAGAGTGTCCCTCTTTGGATCCTGGGCACAAGTTGAGTTTGGCTTGTCCTGTCCTGGATTCTCTACTGCGAGGTGGTGTACCATTGGCCGGTATCACAGAACTGGCTGGGGAGAGCAGTGCTGGAAAGACCCAGCTTGGCTTGCAGCTGTGTCTCTCTGTGCAGTACCCACTGGAATATGGAGGACTGAATTCAGGTGACCTAATTGAAGGAATTTGGGACTACCTGACTAGCATGCCCAATAAGAAACACTCGTTTTCATTAGTTGCAAAACATTCGAAAAAACCTTAGTAAACATGACCCAGCTCTTAATTACCAGTGGTATCACTGTAAACGATATAGCCTACATTCTTATTTGCGATTATTGACGGATGTAGTAATCTCTATGGCATCATATTATGTGTATTTCCACCTGCAGGAGCTGTATATATTTGCACAGAAGACTCCTTCCCCATCAAGCGTCTGCGGCAGCTCATTTCCCAGCAGCCTCGGCTGCGGTCAGAGCTTCCCCCGGCCCTGATACGGCGCATCCGTTTCAGCGACAACGTCTACATAGAGCACGCTGCCGATCTAGTAAGAAAGCGATGCAACAGACGTTCACTCTACCGGAGAATCCCTTAAAATGCCACACAGCCTAGATATTGGGTCATATTGCTATCTGGTGCCGAAATAAAATATTTTGGTTCAGACATGATGAGGAGCATTCCATATACCTGGTCAGTGTTTCTGTGCCGTCCCGACAGGGTGCTCTGCAGGCCTGCATCTCCCAGCGGGTGCCCATCCTGCTTTCTCGGGGCCTGGTCCGGCTCGTGGTGTTGGACTCTGTGACGGCTCTGTTCCGCAGCGAGTTCCAGGCGGATGAGGGCATGGAGAGAGCCCGCCAAATGTCGGCATTGGCTGCCACTCTGCATCGCCTGAGTCACAACTACAGTGCTCCAGTGCTGTGTATCAACCAGGTACGGAAGCGCTATAAAAGGGGAACAAACCCATCAGACATTTGTTGAGGTAATAAATCATCTTTGTTTCAGCTTTGGACTGTCACAGCATGCACTAGGGTTGGGCAGTATGCTGGGGTATTTTGAAATACAGTCAATATGATTTTCAGTACAACCCCCCCAAAAGAAAATATGTTCAATGTTGTTGTTTTTTTGCTAATGCAGGATACAGCAGATGTACTTTGCCAGTAATTGCTTACTTACCTATTCATTTCTAACCATACTGTAAGAATATTTGAGTCAAGTGGTATTCCAATATTGATTAAAATGCAAAAGCCATTTAGCGGTATTACTTTAGGACCGTGAGGACGGGCTCAGGGAAAATAACTCACCAAAAGGTTTCAACTAATTTTCTCTTATCAAACATGTCAGAAAAAGGTTTGGGGAGGTACAACAGTGACAGAAATTGCGAAAATAAGGCAACAAGTAAGAATGGATAAACATCCCCTTTAAAGGATATTAATATGTTGTAGTACCCTAACCCTATAGATAAAGAAAGCAGCATTTTCATAGAACGTTATGAGTTATTGCACAATACCTCTTTAGGTGACAGATGTAATGGATGGCCCTGATCCAGCAAACTGTAACTTTGGGTAAGCTGTTGGAGTCTTCTTATATATTAACTTGAATATAGATGTATACAATTGTAAATATGTTGATCATTTATTTATGTTTGTATGTGGACATGCCTCTGCATATCTCCACGGCTATTCTTTACATGTCTGGTGTGCGTGTATGGACGTGCGTGTGTCCTTTTATGTTTCTGTGTTTGTGTGCGCGCTTCTTTCCCAGGCTGGTGGACAATAAGGTGCGGCCCGCACTAGGCATGGCTTGGGCCAACCAGGTGATGGTAAGACTGATGCTGCTCCGCCTCCCAGGCTATATGGGACCCAGGAGTCAAGGCAGCAGCAGCAGCAGCGCCCCCCGCAGGTTGGAGGTGGTGTTCGCCCCCCACCTCCCCAGAGCCAGCTGCTTGTGTGGTGTGTGGGAGGAAGGAGTGAGAGGGCTTACAAGCACAGAACCCGGTGACCAAGAGATTAAAGTCTTGGTACCGTAAATGTTCTGATTATTGTACCCAAATCGGTCAAACTTCCATAGTAGCAGGATGCATCCAGACCGGAGGAAAGTGGACACTTCTGGATGGCAGGACTTGTCTTATCTTGTGCCTCAACGTAGTAAATTGTTTAAAATCTAAGCCACCTGGATATGCTGCAGTCAAATAAACTTCAGTGATTGAATTCCAGCTAAAATGATGGTTTTCCATTTTACAGGACGTTCTATCCAAGGATGTCGTGTTGAACATTCTTTTGTGGATGTGATGATTGCCCTTTGTGATGAATAAAGTAATGCCTGTTATACTTTCAATGCATTTTTTCACATGATAGATGGGTTAATGCTCACAAAATAGAAACATTTTTAATAGCTTTTTTGCTATCAATTACATCACTTGTTCTATCAACACTAAATATGTGGAAATGGACATTGATCCTTTGTTCCTAAGCACCACATTGGAATATTAGAATTGTGTACATGCCTTTGTGTAACTGCTCTTAAAAAATGTATTCAGTACTTCCATGCTTACTGTAGGTAATGCATGTTAAATACAAAATAGATATTAAGACTTGTAACAGACTAACAACTTGACAGATTATGCTTTCAGTGCTATATTATCCTCTTGGTTAAAGCTAATTTTTACATTCAAAAAGCCTTACCATGCCTTGTCCAGAAGGGCCTTGTCCAGAAGGGGTTGCCACTGTTGTTCACGATCTATATATTTAGTATGTCCTATCTGTGCCAGTGTTTAAAAAAAACACCAATAAGTGTTTAGACATCGCACAATAACATTTTAAGATTGACAATGGAGTTATGACAATGTTGGGATTTTGATTACTTTTGAAAAATAACCTCAAAAATATTTCAGTGTATGCATTTTTCTATATATTTTAGACTGAACTTTTAAAAACATTTGAACATTTAAAAACAGATTATTAACCTGTTCTAAGCCCACATTTTCCAGATGTCTGATTTAGTTCTTTCTGACCTAGAGCCATTGCCTGTAATGTACAATATTTATTTCTTGGAGTAATTTCATGGGTATTTTTGTGAGTACATGTTCAAATAAGTACATCTTATTAAATTTTGGTAAACAGATTGACCAGACTAATATATTCACGTATACCAATGGTGAACCGTGGCTATTGTATTTTGGTCTGTGAGCGGGGCCAGTTCTAGGCATAAGCGACATAAGCGGATGTCCCTGACCAATAGGGGTGGGGTGGCCCACATAAAATGTTGCTTAGGGCCCCCTAAAGGCTAGAGCCGCCACTGCCTGTGGGGGATAATATTCTCTTAAAGGGGGATTACAGAACATTTAACTTTACTCACATAGCCTTCTCTGGCCTGAGCTTTGGGCAGCAAGAATAACCCACTATAAGAAATATTTAAGCATCATGTATCATTTGTATCATGTATCATTTGTCACCCAGTCACATGGCCTACTTTTGTTATAGATAATGGCAAACAAATTGTAAAAAGAAAAGACTGTGGCATTTACCAGATGACGACCATTTGAAACAAATATTTTGTTGAAAGTTCTTGAAAAGGTATGAGGCAAAACTAATTGTTGATAATGTAATAAACCAAAAACCATCTCCAGGTGGAGCAGTTGCTGGATAAAGCAGAGCAAAGTAGAATGAACGCTGCTACCGCCTTAGTAACCCGAATGGTCTGGTAGTCGCCGGCTTGGACATCAAACTTCACATGCTTTATACAAATCCAATAATCTTTATTGACAAAAACTCATAAGGACATGTCTCACCATACATCAGCCCACATGAGCTAGGACAGGCTGAGAGAACCAAGTCTGACCGGCACACCACCTCACTCAAGCCTAGGTTTAAGGAACATGTGAGACGTCACACAGCACACATAATTGGAGTAGCACAGTAACGGCAATGGCACATCAAATAGGGAATAGCGGAACCCAAGGCTTGTGCAATAGTAGCTCAAAGATTGTGTCACACACTGTAAGGACCCCTAACCTTAAGCTAAAGGACTTCACATCTCTTGATCTACTAGTAATTGGGACCACCTGGGGTGACACATGACAATGCTAAAATCCTAAACACACAAGACGTAGACAAAACATAAAACAACAAAAAGGTCACAATGATATGACACCTCCCTGGGGACTGGGCTTGTGCACCCCGGTTGAATTGGTTGCCGTGGCAGGTGTCGGACCGGCAGTAGACAGGCGTGCATGGTGCACTGTGGAGTTTGTAGCTTGAGTTGGGGCGGATGGCGCAAAGGAACGTTGCCGCATGTGATGCAACTCCACTTCATTAAACAGGGAAGTGGGCCATGGATCTCCGCATCCAGATCTTTCACCTGCTAGTTTGTACTGTTTTCTTTACTCATTGTAGTATATATATATTTTATACCTTTCTTACCATTGCAATGTATGAGAATCCTGCAAGTATGTAACATTTTGCACACACTGATTTACAGTAGCATTTTCCAGAAAAAGAAAAGAATACGCAAATATTTGAAAACAGGGAAAGCATCCCTTGTGCTTATTGCTCACTGGGAGTAAGAATTAAGCATTTCTGATGTTTCCCCAACATGGCCTAATTATACACTGATCAGCCATAACAATATGACCATCTGCCTAAAACGGTTGCCATGAAAGGTCTGCCACAATGCTCAGGTAGGTGGTACGTGTCAAAGTAACATCCACATGAATGGCATGACCCAAGGTTTCCCAGCAGAAGATTGCCCAAAGCATCCCACTGCCTCCGCCAGGTTGCCTTCTTCCCATAGTGCATCCTGGTGCCATGTGTTCTCAAGGTAAATGTCACTCACGCACCCGGCCATCCACATTATGTAAAAGAAAACGTGATTCATCAGAGCAGGGCACCCTCTTACATTGCTCCATGGTCCAGTTCTGATGCTCAGGCACTGGACAGGGGTCAGCATGGGCACCCTGACTGATCTGCAGCTATGCAGTCCCATACGCAACAAACTGCGATGCACTGTGTGTTCTGACAGCTTTCTATTAGTACCAGCATTAACTTGTTCAGCAATTTGAGCTACAGTAGCTTATCCGATTGGACCACACAGGCCAGCCTTCGCTCCCCATGTGCATCAGTGAGCCTTGGCCGCCCATGATCCTGTCGCCGGTTCACTGTTTTCTTGGACCACTTTTGATAGGTACCGACCACTGCAGACCAGGAACACCCCACAAGGGCTCCAGTTTTGGAGATGCTCTTACCCAGTCATCTAGCCATCACAATTTGGCCCTTGTCAAAGTCACTCAGATCCTTATGCTTGCCCATTTTTCCTGCTTCTACCACATCAACTTTGAGGACAGAATGTTAATAATATATCCCACCCACTGACAGATTTTCAGTATTATTCACTTCACCTGTTAGTGGTCATAATGTTATGGCTGATTGGTTTATATGGTTCAGGTTAAAATGCAAAATAAAATTATATGTAAAACCTCCACCCAGCTCTCACTGCAGCACAATATCCTTACCAAAAATTATTTTGCTGCATCTCAAGACATTCTTATTAACATTATTTCACAGATGTGGTATTCCCTCCACCCTTTCGCTTGCCATCACTAGCACAAAAAGCACCAACATCTACAGTGTAATGCTGATGAAATAGCTGAGCATACAAGGCAACTAACTAGTCTTAATAGATACTGCATTGAATTGGGGCATAACAAGGAATTGTATTCGCTTCACCAAAACTTGGGATTTAAAAACATTTTGAAAGCCAATAGCTGGTTAGCTTCTCTTACGTAATATGAAGTGGCTAATTCATATTAGACTGGATATAATCAAATTGTAAGTAATACCATTCCAATCAATACCACACCTCACAGTTTTTTGATTAGCTAAAAGAAAAGAAAACTTGAGACATTACTCAATAAGGTCACAAACAAATTTGTTTTACATTTAAATAACCTATGATTTCTACTGATTTCACTGAAAGCAGTACAGTAGACCAGCTATATGGGAACAGTCACTTGTCATCATAATTAAAGAGAGCAATTAACCTGGTGGGTTGTTATGGCAGGGTTTTCAATTAAATGAAGCACAGGTTTGAGTGCAGATAGATGTCCTCTCCTGTTAGCAGTGTTTTATGAAATCCAGATGTTGGAGCAGGTTAAATTCTGCCTGTTTGTTGCAATACCACCACAGTAGGTTAGCTATTATTTAAATCTAAATCTGTAGGTCTGCTAGTAAACTAAACAGCTACCTAGCTTGTTAAATGTTGTAGATAGCCAAAAAAAATTAGAATCTTTCAAGCTTAAAATGTACAACACTGATTTCATTTCAACATCCAATGCAACTGGAAAACGTTCTTGGTAGGTATTGCCATTGTCAATGTAGCTTGCTGAATAAGAAGCACAAGCATTTCCACCAATCAGTCAATATGCAACAAAAGGTTTGAAAAACTAACTGAGGAGCATTAAGACCTGCAATGTAAACAAAGCTTAGGAGTAAAACATCTGTGCTGCAATTCCAGTAGGTAAGGAAGTTTAAAAAAACATCAGTTGACAAAAAGAGGCCATCCATGGCTATAAATTGGTCAAATGTTTCTGACATTGAATTAAACATTCCACACAATTAATTTAATATAGAACGCAACCCAGTCCATTATTTTTAAATATGCAAAGATTGTGCAAATGAACAATTCAGGAAGAAACATAATTGGGCCTAAGAGTTTTTTTTGTAAATGAGGGTGACAAAACTGTAGGGACAAAGGATTTAAGGCACAATTTATGATTTCAAATGTAGGCTATCAATCCCTTACAGAGCAACCAGTTTACAAATGTTCATCCTGGTGTGTCCTCAACATGACTGCCTTAGCATGATTCCTTTGATGTGCTTTTAGTGAGGGGGCTGAGGAGTAACTCTTGCCACACTGGGAGCAGGGGTAAGGCCTTTCCAGCTCATGCGTTCCCTGGTGTTGAGTTAAATGACCCTTTTGGGTGAAACTCTTTCCACATTGTGAGCATTGGTACGGTTTCTCCCCAGTGTGTGTGAGTTGGTGTCTCTTTAGTGCAACTGAAAGAGAGAAATTCTTCCCACATAGCAAGCAGTGGTACGGTTTCTCTCCAGTGTGTGTGCGCTGGTGTTTTTTTAAAGTACCCTGTAGAGAAAAACACCTCCCACAGTCAGTGCAAGTGAAAGGTTTCTCCCCTGTGTGTACAGTCTGATGTCTTGTTAGGTGGTGGATGTGAGTGAAACACTTTTCACAGTTAGAGCACTGAAAAGGCTTTTCATTGCTGTGCGTGCTCTGGTGTCTTTTTAGGTTGGTGGATGAAGAAAAACTCTTTCCACATTCAGAACACAAGAAGTGTCTTTCACCAGAGTGTGTTAGTTGGTGCTTCTTCAGATTTATTGTCTGAGAAAAACTTTTCCCGCACTCACCACAACTGAACGGTTTCTCCCGAGTATGAGTACGCTGGTGGCAATTGAAGTGACCCAATTGTATGAAGCGTTTACCACATTTAGTGCAGTGGTACGGTCTCTCTCCACTGTGAGTCCGCATGTGCTGCTTTAGGTTTCCTGACTCTGAGAATGATTTTCCACACTTGGGGCAGCAGTGAGGTTTCTCTACAGGAGCTCGCCAGTCAGGTTCCTGTATTGGACTTCTTCCACTTTGTGAACCCTGTCTTGTCTCTGTGCTTTTTCCTTTGAGGATGGAAACATGGTGGGAGAAAAGAAAATGTTTTTACAGTACAAAATTACTAATGAAGCAACATTCTTGCTAATATTCATTAAAACCTGTTTCAGCTTCCTTTCCTAACGTCTCCCTTTCACAAGAATGCTTCTGGCAATAAAGGTAACTACATTTCATAAATTGAATGAAGAAAAAATCTGTAGAGATTGGACAGGTGTTTGACCAACTGGAGCATAATATTATAAACCCTTTAATTGGGCCTCTATGTCAATACTGACTCAACCAAATTGTCAAAAGGATATGTAAACATACAATTTCCATTTTTTTTATGCCATTTTGGTTAATCCATAGCCACGTTGGAAAATCCAAACTACAAACTTCCACAACTACAAAGAGCATTGAACCTTATGATGCTTAATTACCCTGCTTTAACAGCATGACGCAAACCTGTATACATGTAATGGCCCTGTGTGTGATTGTATGAGAGTGAAGTCCAGCATTTCGTTCATCTGAATATAAACACTGAGGCTCATTTCATTATTGCACAGTCTACCTTGAAGAACATAAATGAAGGTCTTGTCAATACTCCCTTTTAAACAGTTCCAGTCCCACTTGGCCTACACAAATAAGTCCTATATTTTACACAATATTGTTTTGACAGTTTCATAAATACAGTTTGAGCTAGTTGGGTGTACCCGCATCAATACACTATCCATATACAGCCTTTTCTCAATCTTTTTAAATAGGTACACTATTTGCTTTGAGTATATTGTTCCCCCATTATTGATTTACTGATGTATTTATTCTCTAATGGCCCAGCAGTATAGAAATAGTGAACAATAGGTTAGAGACATTGGATTACAATTATTACAGAATAAAGAACTACAAGACTCATGTTTGGCATCTAGGACTAAAGTGATAAACTTACATTATGAGGTAATAAAATGTACTTCCCAAGCCTCCTTACCTCTACCCTCCTCAATTTTCACTCTGATAATCTCTTCAGTTGAAACTGCTTCCTCTTCATTTTCAAATCTGAATGTCAACAACTTCATTGTGAAAGCTTCCTGATCCTCCTTTACTGTGAATGCCTCATTTTCCTTCACTTTGAAATTTTGCATCTCCTCCTCTTTGATGTTAAGATTCAGCCCCAATGTTCCACTGCAATCATTCATTTTCTCTGAGGTCATACTAAATCCATGCAGGACCTACATACAGCTCGGCCCAACACTTGGAAAGTAGCCAGGAAAGTAAGACTTTGTTGGGTCATGTTAAGTATGAAAAGAACTGGAACAAATGACCCAAAACAGAGTGAAACAAATTCAATATGAATTGGGTTTTCCCATTCAAAGATCTGTTCTACAGTGTAAATGTTTGCCATTTCGAGCTACTGCATTGTTGGACCTAGTAACACAAGCATTTTGCTGTACTGCCACATCCAAAAACCTGTGTATGTGCTTAATACACTAAACATTTTACATAACATAATTTCCCAATGTCTGTGTTTAATGCAGAATCGTTCAATTAACAGAATCTAGACATTCTTCATTCCATTCATATCAGTAACATTCAGGATGTTACATATGAACTAGAAGTATTGCACGTCTGGTGCATGGACTCCAATGACATGGGCTGATCATAAGTGTACAACTACACATCAACAAGAACTACAGGTGCCATCAAGGACTATAGCTTGAACTGTGCAGAGCATTTTGTGTATTTCTGGTTCTGGTCTGGACGTTTTGGCCATGAATGATAACTCTTTATCAGAGCTAGATAATGATTACTGGGCATTCATTGTGTGAAATGCCATCTAGGTCGACCGGACAACGACAAATTCCCCCGAAGAACAGGACAGTGGACACCACCTAAGCAGAAAAAAATAAGTTGCCGTTTGCGGTGGTATGACGTTCATCCCCTAGTATGACGTTCAGGATTAGTACAACATTTAAGCGCGGTTGTAAATTTAAAGCTGTTAACTAACCTTAGACACTGAAGCACTATTACTACTAGCTAACGAGAAAGCTAGTTAGCTAGCTATGTTAAAATGTTTACCAAATAACACGTACTCACCAAGTCAACGTCCGACAAACTAACTTCAAATGTTGCGATTTCACACAATCCCTGACATTCATGTTCTTCCAGCTCTTGAACCAAATTTACCATTCACCAGTTGACTGCTTAAAAAAGTAAGTATCTAGACTAGCTAACTAGTTCAATGCGCAACACCGTGATATTTTAACAAATAACGTAATCCTTACGTCTGCTCTCCAGTGTTGCCAACTCTCGCGAGTCAAACAAGCAACTGCAGCTTCAAAATCAAGCCCAAAACAAGCCCAATACTGTTATAGCATGTTACGGTCAATGAATAAGCCTGCAACAGTTTGAAACGCCAAACATGTATTTTAACATCAACAATCAAATAATTATTTAAAAAAAATAATCAAACGTCAACAACGAGTATATTGACGGTAGGCACCATCCACTCATCTCTGATCATCTGCGAGCAGATTATGAGAGAAGGAAAACGAGGGGACAGGAGCACTAAGGGGGAGCGTAAAATACATTGGTATCATATGTATCTACTATTAGTAGGCTATGTATATATATATATATATATATATATATATATATATATATATATATATATATATATATATATATATATATATATATATATATATATATATATATACGAGTAGGCTATGTTATGCTTGTTTTCTGTTATAAACTGTAATAATAGATTCTTCTTTGCAGTATCTGCACAGAGCTTTACTGACATCACGGACCACTTGATGTACAGTCTTTGTTGTACTTTTTGCCATACTTGGACCACTTTGTTGGCGGCCATCTAATGTCATGCATGATGTCTCATTATCACTGCTGTACTAAGTGTCTATAATATTCAGTACATCTACCATACTGTTCATATACTCCCCATCCTACTTTGTCAAAAAAATTGCTGCTAGTTTACATTGTTATGTATATTATTGCCATAATTGCAGTAGGCCTATCCATAATTTCAATACCACCACCAAAAGTACTCCTTTTAAACTGCTGCTAGTGTACAGTGTTATGTATTTTATTGCTTTCACTTCTTGCTATATTTTTGCTGTATATATATTTTTCTTCTAAATTCTCACTACGTAGTTGTAGTGTGCTATGTGACCATTCATTAGCTTATTACACTCATGTATATATAATATTCAATAATTCTATATCACCCGGCACAGCCAGAAGAGGACAGGTCATCCCTCTGAGCCTGGGTCCTCTCTAGGTTTCTTCCTAAAATTCGGCCTTCTTAGGGAGTTTTTCCTAGCCACTGAAATTCAACACTACTGTTGTTTGCTCCTTGGGGTTTAAGGCCGGGTGTCTCTGTAAAGCACTTTGTGACAACTGCTGTTGTAAAAAGGGCTTTATAAATAAATTTGATTGATTGATATATATATATATATATATAAATATAATCAATAATAGGCTAATACCCAGATTGCTGCTAGTTTACAGTACACTCTTTTAAACGGCTGCTAAACGGTGTGCAGTGTTATGTATAGTGTTGCTTAAATTTTTTTTGTCTGGCTATATTTTTGCTTATATCTTCTTAACTCTCACAACGTTGTCAGGTACCACGTCACAAGAATTTAATTGTTCAGGATGACGCTGTGTTGCTCGGTGCATTTGACAAATAAACGTTGAAACTTGTAACATCGCTTGGAATTCTAACTAGATTTTTCACTAATGGGAGAGAGGTGGGGGCGGGAAAGATCCACGTGGGGATTTGTGGTAGAGCGAATTACACTACAGCACTTACATTATTATTGTGAGGCTGTGAGCAGACAGTGTCAATCAATGCATTTAGGGAAAGTAGCGACCATAAATGTACAAAAGTCGCTTGTCAGATTTTCCTAACAAGCGACCAAACCTTGTGTGTAGTTTTCATTAGTATACTCCGCCTCCATAAATGGGCTGGTGACCCATGCAACACCCGGGCTGAAAATTAGTCCAACTGGCTTAATCTCTAATATTCACTACACAGACATTTACCTCCATCTTGAAACTGGGGTCCCAGCACCGTGCACACAGAAGCCAGGAATACTCTGGAAGGCACCCTAATCATGCCCTGAACTGAACCAATGGGATTCTGAGCAGGCTATGACATACCCAGTTGACAGCATTTCTAATCAGACTTGTTCTCAAACGTTGTCTGTAGAATGTCCATCCAGCTTGTGCCTCAAAAGTGGTTTGGGCTCTCTTGTCTCCTGAAAAGGGTAGGGACGGCACACCTGGTAGCAACTGCCAGTCCATTTGACTGTCTGGGGAACCATTGATGTTTCAAAATGATGACAAAGAGCTGATGGATTGGCTGCATTGGCTTGAGGTTGAGACTTGGGGAATCTGTACGTTTTGGGTAAACCTGTTGAAACAGTGAGGACAATGACTCTATGGAGCAGGAGGAGATGAAGCTAGGAGGCTGGGAGAATGGCTCTGGAGTAATGCTGATCTTCTTGACTTGGGTATTACTCCCACTAGGATGATCTGATATTTTAGATCTTGTTGATCCTCTGTTCCCGTCCTGAGATTTTCTGGCATTTTCTGGGTCTAGAGTCCGCTGATTATTTTTCCTTTTTCTGGACGACTTTGGCCATGTTGACTGGGGAGAGTTTTTTCTTTCTCCATAATCATGGTCTGTGGTCCTGGTTCCTGAGGTCTGGTCTGGTGGCTTTCCCCTGCCTGGGGAAGATTTCGGCTTACCAGAAGAAACAGACAATGGTGCGATGCTGTGGTTCTCTTTTAGATTTTGAATGTTTGGGGCTATAATCTTCCTTTTTATTCCAGCTGACTCCAAAACAGGACAGCATAAAATGCAATTGAAAGGCAGCCACAATTGGATGGGTTTTCTTCTTCTGAGCTTTAACCTCTATATGCTCAGGTTGTCTCTTGGGGGCAGTTGGGCTTTGAGCTTGACCCATCTGAGCTCAAAGAAGCTTTTGTAAGGAGGCAGCCATTATGATGCTTTTCTGTGATGCAGTAACGGTAATAATCAGCGTCTGCTCACATCATACATTAGAACACGCGAAGCCACGCCCATTGTTTGGGGAAACTTGGCAGTTGGACAGCCATTAGAAATTGCCGCCATTCATGGTCAGAAAACGAATAAAACGCCAAAAAGGTGTTTTGTCGCGTGGTGTAACTCTAATGAGCTCAAATACCCAGACGTTTTTTTGCATTACCAAATAAAAGAAAAGGAAACAGACAAGCCTAGTTCAACCGGCCCGCGATTAGATCATGAATGTTGTTACCAGATTCGAATCTGGATCTACTACGTGGCAGGCACTGTCTTTAACCACTACGCCACTAAACCATACGTGTGTAGCGTGTTCTGCATTGTTAAACCAACTAATCGAAACTTCACGGTTCTCAAAACTAGTTCCCTACATTAACTAACATCCAAACCAACAACGGGTATGACAGGATTGATACACTACATTCAACGCGTTAAATTCAAAAGAGATTGCTGAGTGCTCTCCTCCACATCGACTCCATCTCAAAACGGATTGGATCGGAAACCCAGTTGTCCCTCCCTTCTGACGTTCTCCTCCAATTGGTTTTTAAAAGTATTCGAGGAGAGAGATCATGAGGATTAAGAAATGTTTATAAAGCCTAGCTGTTAATGAACCGGAAGCCACGATTTGACGTCACGCATGACCTGCCCATCCTCAAACATCAAACACCTGACAGAGTACAGAATAGTCAAAACAGCAAAATATATTAGACATTCAGTAAAAATATTATATACAAAAAGTGTTAATAGAAATCTAAAAATGTAATAAAGGCAATACAAAGAAACAGAAATATTTACTTTTTCCCCATACCAGTTCATACTGTACAAGTAAATGACAACATTTATAAGAACAATGCTCTGTGAATTAAAATATGTATACATTTTCTTTTAAGCTGAAGTTGTGTGCCACCTCATCAACTGTGTAATGACTGACATATTGCTCAAGTAGTTTTATTGCATGCCTGTTTTATTATAGCAATCGATAATATAATATTTAAACTTATTATATTAGTTTAAAAGAGAGTAGTGAGACGAACAGGGATGAGGAACACAAAGGTATTGAGGCAGGCTGCAATGCAGGAAGGGACAGAAAGACCAGGGAGGTTAGTGCTTTGTTAGTGCAATTATTTATTTTTCTGATAATAATGGCCTAAAATAGAGGGAAGCTATTTTTCTCGCTCTGATATTTTGAGTTTGATGCATCTTTGTTGGCAGTTGTCCTGAGCAAACAATTGATTTATTTAAAAAAAAAAAATCGACAGGCATGGAGGTGCAATGGGGTGGGCTGCATACCCTTTTTACATAAATATTATTATTACAGTATTTGTTTTGGGTGCGGATTCAGCCCACGGGCCTTAATTTAATCAAATCTGGTTTAGGGGATGCATTGAGGTCTGATTCACGGGGCGTTTTATTCAGTTCTTGAATGCTATGGGCCGTCGTCACACGTTGTCTTCTCCGGCCTTGTGAATAAGACAAACATCGCCATCTATTTGCTTGAGCGGTTAATGCATTTACAGAGAAGATTGCATTCTCGTGCGCTGTTAAACGAGAATGTGCGTAAATTGCGCCATCTAGAAAATAATCCGTAAACAAGGAACACCCTCGTCATTCTGGACGGTGCGATTCTAATAGAGGCGGTGGCCTATATGTATTCATTTAAAAAGGAATAAAACGTCGATGTTATCCTGATCAAGTTTCAGGCAGTGTTTGTTATTGCAAAAGTAAGTATTCAGTCTTATTTTTAAAATGTGTTGATTCAGTGTCGCATCATCTTTAGTAAACAAACCCTGTTTGTAACATTCGTTATTGCAATAGCATAAAAGTCCGGAGTCAAATCTCTCGCTTTTAGTCGTGTTGCCATGTATACAGTGCGTTGCCATTTTATTTTATATTAGAAACGATTTGATCTCGAAGCACCATTGCTTTGATAGCCGTCAAACCCGTCCAGTATTATATTTCAAATATTGTGCATATAAATATCACCACTTCTTCCTTAATCAGGGTCACAATATCCATTATGATTTTTATATATAATGTCTGATTTAAATAGCATGGGCTAGGTTTTTTTAAATCTATGATTCCATCCCATGAGAACAATTTCTTTGCTAATAAATTATATTTGTATTATATTTCAAAATCCTATATAGTAGACACCGTTTGTCCTGCTTTTAAATCAAATCAAAACATACATACATACACATACATATTTAGTTTAAAAAAAGAGTTCTCAGTATTGATGGGCAATTTTCTGGGAAGTTCTCTGTTGGTCATGTAGATTTCATAAAATGTACACTTGCACTTTCCCAACAGCACAATCCGTTGTGCTGTATCTAGCCAATGCTTATACTAATGACATGATTTTTACTGTTGTGCCAACTAAGTGCACTCTGCTTTAAAAGGGTAGAGGATTAGGATGTTTGAGCTGAGCAGTAATGCCCCAGTGCCTTTCTAGTGGTTATTCACTGAGGATATTAGTGTCCCTTGTGGCCACCACAGAAGTCCAAAATGACCTCATAACAGATCCATGCATCATCCCTGTCATCTGGTATGCTTCTGGTGGTGGGCGGGTTGGGCTCTTGGATGGAAGAGAGTAACTGTAGGATGGGGTTGGTACTGTAGGATGGAGTTGGACAACAAAATGTAAATTGTTGTTTATCAGCTTGATCTTACAATCAACATATGAGAAAAATCTTCTTGCTAAATTAAGAAATTAAAGATTGTTTTTTTCTTAATTAAGAAATGTTTCCCAATATCGTGTATTTCAGTTTTGAAATATGAAAATATTGGACCTTTGAATTTTGAGGGGATACGTTTGGAATTACGCAATCAAATTCTATTGTTGAATTGATCCCTTGATCTGTCTTTTGTTTTCATTGCCAGCTTAGAAAAGCATAAGAGGAACCATGATGTGGAGAATACTTCCTTTCCTGGCCGGTAACCTGCTCCTTGCCATGCCTCTCCTGGCGCAGGAGCCTAGCGTTGCCGAGATCCAGGACCTAAGTACCAGAAACGCAGACTTTGCAACCCGGCTGTACCGTGCCATTGCTAGCACCACTGATGACAATGTCCTTTTTTCTCCCTTCACCATGTCTCTTGGCCTGGCTGCATTGATGAGTGGTGCCAAAGGCTCTACACGCGAGCAGCTGCTGAAAGGCTTGAGTCTAAACGATCAGGAGCCCCTAAGAATCCCAGGTAAGGTGGATTGCATAAATATTTATCCCCATTGGACTTTTGACACTTGTCTACTTAGAGACTTATCCATGAAGATTCTATGTAAGTGGTTTTGGGATCTGTGTAAAATATTGAATTATATAGGACTGTGTCTGGAGTTAACTGAACAGGTATTACAAAATAGTCTCTCAGTCTTCTTTGGTATTTACAGTCCCTACTGTATATCCTCTTCCCATCTTGCCCTGAGTGTTTTGAGAGAATGAAATCCGTCAAAGAAACAAAAAATATACCTATGATAAATACAGTGGGGAGAACAAGAATTTGATACACTGCCGATTCTGCAGGTTTTCCCACTTACAAAGCATGTAGAGGTCTGTAATTTTTATCATAGGTACTCTTCAACCAGATTTGTGAGTGATGGACTCTAAAACCAAAAATCCAGAAAATCACATTGTATTATTTTTAAGTAATTAATTTTCATTTTATTGTATGAAATAAGTATTTGATACATCAGAAAAGCAGAACTTAATATTTGGTACAGAAACATTTGTTTGCAATTACAGAGATCATACATTTCCTGTAGTTCTTGACCAGGTTTGCACACACTGCAGCAGGGACTTTGGCCCACTCCTCCATACAGACCTTCTCCAGGTCCTTCAGGTTTCCGGGCTGTCGCTGGGCAATACAGACTTTCAGCTCCCTCCAAAGATTTTCTATTGGGTTCATGTCTGGAGACTGGCTAGGCCACTCCAGGACCTTGAGATGCTTCTTACAGAGCCACTCCTTAGTTGCCCTGGCTTTGTGTTTTGGGTTGTTGTCATGTTGGAAGACCCAGCCACGACCCATCTTCAATGCTCTTACTTAGGGAAGGAGGTTGTTGGCCAAGATCTCGCGATACATGGCCCCATCCATCCTCCCCTCAATACGGTGCAGCCGTCCTGTCCCCTTTGCAGAAAAGCATCCCCAAAGAATGATGTTTCCACCTCCATGCTTCACGGTTGGGATGGTGTTCCTGGGGTTGTACTCATCCTTCTTCTTCCTTCAAACACGGCGAGTGGAGTTTAGACCAAAAAGCTCTATTTTTGTCTCATCAGACCACATGACCTTCTTCCATTCCTCCTCTGGATCATCCAGATGGTCATTGGCAAACTTCAGACAGGCCTGGACATGCGCTGGCTTGAGCAGGGGGACCTTGCGTGTGCTGCAGGATTTTAATCCATGACGGCGTAATGTGTTACTAATGGTTTTCTTTGAGACTGTAGTCCCAGCTCTCTTCAGGACATTGACCAGGTCCTGCCGAGTATTTCTGGGCTGATCCCTCACCTTCCTCATGATCATTGATTCCCCACGAGGTGAGATCTTGCATGGAGCCCCAGACCGAGGGAGATTGACCGTCATCTTGAACTTCTTCCATTTTCTAATAACTGCGCCAACAGTTGTTGCCTTCTCACCAAGCTGCTTGCCTATTGTCCTGTAGCCCATCCCAGCCTTGTGCAGGTCTACAATTTTATCCCTGATGTCCTTACACAGCTCTCTGGATTTGGCCATTGTGGAGAGGTTGGAGTCTGTTTGATTGAGTGTGTGGACAGGTGTCTTTTACACAGGTAACAAGTTCAAAAAGGTGCAGTTAATACAGGTAATGAGTGGAGAACAGGAGGGCTTAAAGAAAAACTAACAGGTCTGTGAGAGCTGTAATTCTTACTGGTTGGTAGGTAATAAAATACTTATGTCATGCAATAAAATGCTAATTAATTATTTAAAAATCATACAATGGGATTTTCAGGATTTTTTTTTAGATTCTGTGTCTCACAGTTGAAGTGTACCTATGATAAAAATTACAGACCTCTACATGCTTTGTAAGTAGGAAACCCTGCCGATATTGCAGGTTATAAAATACTTCTCCACACTGTATGTGACACATTTTGAAGCACCCATCAAATCTTAATCTGTCGGTAAATGAAACATTTATTTTAGGGAAGTATTTCTCTTAGGAAATTAAACTAGGCAAAGGGTCCTATGTGGCTACATGAGCTGAGGCTGACATGACTATTTCTGTAATTTCAGTCTCTATGTTTGTATAAATAGGAATGTACATATCAATTCTAAATGTAAAAATATTCTGGGTCAGAATTGTTCCAGAGTGTCCGGGATAGCGTGACCAAGACTGGGTTCGTGGACCAGGCTATCGGCATATTCCCCCGCCAGCAGTTTCAAGTGGATTCGACCTACAAAGATGTTGTGGAGACTAAGTATGGGGGAAAGGTCCAGGGGCTGGACTACGGCGACTGGGCCACCAAAGATACCGTTAACCAGTTTGCCAAGATCTACACAAGGGAGAAGGTGAAGGAGGTGGTCAACACCATCGACACCCAGTCCCAGATGATGCTAATCACTGCCACCTTCTTTCAAGGTGAGGAGGGTGTACCCAAAGGGTTTCAGTAGAGCATTGTGCTTACATGACTAAGTCACTTAGGATAAAAGCATCTGTTAAATGTCACAGATTATACAAGATTTTACATGTGCATGTTATTACATTTGTAAACTTCACCTGTGCTACAAGGTATAAGTGAGTGAACAACTATTTAGAAACAGCCTCTTCCCAGATGCAATTTTCTGGTGTTGTACTGTACCCTTAAGAAAGGCAAATAACATATACGTATGCTCTGTTAGTGCACTGCAAAAATGTTTGCCAATGGAACAAGACAATTAACAAGAAGATATTTGCTTGAAATAAGTGAAATAGTCTGCAAATGGAACAAGAAACATTACACAATATTCAAGGCATATTGTCTGAAAACAAGTGGTATAATCTAGCTTGTTAAGAAAAATATATCACATTTTAAGAATGGTAGGGTTTTTAACCTGAAAATAAGATATACTTGATAAGACATATTTTTTGCAGTGTGCTGCTGTCTGGGTGTTGCTTTTGTGTTCATGTGTCTAAGTGAGGTTGGCTGTTGTGACAGCAACATCAGTTTCATTTTTATTACATTCATTTTTGTTTCTCTCACCAGGCCAGTTTGCACTCGCCTTCAATGCCAGCCTCACTCAGGACGTGCGCTTTTATGTGAACAAGTACAACATTGTCACAGTCCCAATGATGTTCCGTTCCGACAAGTACTACCTGGCATATGATAACTCGCTCAAGCTTGGCATCTTGAAGCTGCCAATGACAGGCGGCGCTGCAATGCTGGTGCTTTTACCTGACGAGGATGTGGACTACACCTCTATTGAGGAGGGGATCACGGGTGAACGTTTTCAAGGCTGGCTTAAAAAGATCAAGAAGACGTAGGTGGCATACCACTAAACAATTGAATAGTATATGTAGCATATAACTTGTTCTACCTCAAAAAGAATCCAAATACAGATGGTTGACAAATTTCAGGAAAAATCTACATATTGTCTCATTGAGGTGTTGGGCCACCATGAGCTGCCAGAACCGCTTCAATGCGGTTTGGCATGGATTCTACGAGTCTCTGGAACTCTACTGGAGGGATGGAACACCTTTCGTTCAAAAGATATTCCCTCAGGGGATAGGGGCATTGTCAGCCTGGAGGAGACCCAATAATGAACCCTCTTTCAAAGTCATTTAGAGCTATTCCTCTTGCTGTCTTGATCCAAAATGTAGGTCAGTTGGATCTGCTCAGTATTTTTATACATGCCAAAGAGCATGATTGGATGTTGATTGCTTAACTGTTCTGTATCATGCAGTCCATCAGTATGGAACCATCTGCATTCATTATGTTCCTAAGATTAGCATTTCGCTATTTAAATGGCCTGTGCAGTTTCATGCTTTACATGATGTATGAGCTCAGACTCCGCATATTATGGTGGTCTATGGGTTTTGAGTAACATTGTCACTCAAAACCCATAGACCCATAGATTGTCACAACATAATAGTGACAGAAGTGATTAAAAAGAGTCAAACCGTGAAGGCAATGTAATAATTTATCTAGTTGCTTTGAAATTGCAAAAGCAACTCTGTTTATACAAAGTTAACCTGAATTGGTCAAACATTCCAAATAATTATTTCACTTCATGTGCTTTACAGAAAATTGGAGGTGCAACTGCCAAGATTCATGCTGGAGCAATCGTATTCCCTACAGAAGGTTTTGCCAGGCCTGGGAATCAGTGAGGTCTTCCAGGAGAGTGCTGACTTCTCTGGCATCAGTGGTGAAACAGGCCTGAGGCTCTCTGAGGTTAGTGTGTGTGTTTATCAACTGCTGTGTTTCTGCATACGTGAGCATTTGTCATTGTGCCTAATGGTTTATGTAAAATGGATGAGACGAATAGGCTGGTTTCACGGACACAGATTAAGCCTATTCCTGGATGAACAAAATCCAAATCAGTGAAGTCTCAATTGAGCTATATTTTTATTAATTTAAGAACTAAGCTTAATCTGTGAAAACAGCACTATTGTTTATGCAATCAGAGCTCAAAGTAAATACAAAATAGTTACCACAAATAAAATAATTGTGGTATCTGTTCTTTCCAAGAGTTATATTGGTAAACCAATTGTTTTACCAAAAGCCTTTTGGAGCAATTAGGCTTAGCACTACCAACGTCTTACATTGCAAATGGCCTATGGGAGAGCAACTTAATAGGCCAAAACACAAACCGATCTTGGGGCAGTTTACAGGATTTCTCAATTGCCATAATACAGCTTGCCCATGCAACCCGTTTAGTTTTCCTTATGTGCTTTTAGGTTGTGCATAAAGCGGCCATCACAGTGGACGAGACCAGCAGCACGGAGAATACCCGTGAACCGAACATCTTCAGTAGTCTACCTCCACGGCTCACCATCAACCGGCCCTACCTCTTCCTTGTTTATGACCAGTCCACCAGCAGCCTTCTCTTAATGGGCAGGGTGACTGACCCAACCAAGAAGTGACTGTGACCCAAACCACTGTTTCATATACGACTTTGTGGTCAAGTATTAACACGGTTTCATCTTCTTAGCACCACTGAAGTTGTGGGGCACTGTGTAACATACTGAATTGTGTTGTCTGCATGCATTGTCCTTGAAAACACACAAGTTAGATAGGGATCTGTATACATCAATTTAAGTGCTACTCATGTTTTTTTTCTCTCTCCTATTATGCTTATTTAGTTTAAAAGGCACTGAACTGCTTGCTGTACAACTCAAAGTATTACATTAGCAGTATGTCATACAGACCAACAGAAACTCTGGTCTTTTCCAAAACAAGAAGACTTTGGTTGTTGAGAATTTTACTCTGAGTTTTAGTCTAGAGCTTAATCAGTGTCCATAAGAACCCACAACAAAAACAAAATAAATTGAGCATTAACATGTCAAATATTCAATATTCTGTTTATTGATTGGGTGGTAAGGTTTGGTATGGGTGGATTACTCAGGTACTTCAAAGGTACCAGGATCAATGGAATTGGTGGGATGGAAAAACTAGGGCAACAATCACAGATGTTGAAGGAGATTAATTTAAGTCCTAAAAATAGTGCTTTCCCCCCACCCCTTCAGTAGCAGTTTTGAAAATATAAAACACAGAGACTTTGCAAAGCATGCTATAATACAGGCATACCTTTTATTAGCCAACAAATAGATTCAAATAAAAGACATACTGTTACATATGGAATGCATTTGGATTTGTTTTGTTGACCAATGGTACATGAGGATTTGTGGAATAAGGCAGAGATGAGTTTTGATGTTTGTTCTGTTACCCATCGGTGCAATTAAGACTCCAGACATCTTTACCCTACGATTCAACGAAGTGTTTATTAGGGTTTGTCTGTCTTTAGAAATCTAAAGCGTAGCTAGGATTTTGACTACTTGAGGTACATGGAGGATGAGTGTCAGAGCAGGGGTGTGGTGGTTCTGGCCAACAGGGTCTTCTCAATGCCTTGACCTCGAGGACCTCCATCATCACTAGGGACTAAGGGCGCTGTCATTGCTTTCCATATAGCCAGCGAGCTTCATTCTCTCCCTGACTGCATACCAAAAGAGTTGGACTTCCTTTGTCTGAAAAAAGGACAACAGAATAGTAAACATGGAGTGACTTTATTACAAATCAACCTAACCCAGGGCAAATTTTCTTTGGCAAGGGCTAGTATGACTGTAGGATTGGATTGATTATTAAATTCAGGGGTGGTAAAGATGGAACAAACTGGTACACATTCTACCTGGCTAATCAAAGGGAAATGGAAGTACCATCATGCTTGTACTCAATCCATACACAAATACTAAGTTTGAATTATGTCAACATCATTCTAAAACTGACCAACATAACGATGGTTTTGTATTTTCCCAAATACATCTGAAGGAGTGTACATGTTTTGCTTTAGATTTCGTGTGGCTTCACTTCGAAAGTGTATCATAAGGCTTATAACCATAAGGAGCCAACATATTATGGTTGTGAGTGGATATCTGAACATGTAGAATGGATAGAGTAATTGTCCTAAATAAAAACATTACTTCTGTATTATTTATTAGGGCATGCATACCAAAGCCAATATATATATACTTAAGTGTATTATTTTGGAACCACTTTCATCCTTAAGTATACTTATAATACTTGATAGGAAATATAATTTATTACACAAAACAATTGATGACCAAATTCCTGCTGTCCCTGGCCTCAGCATACCTGATTACATTGCAATTTTTGGTCTTAACCTCTTTGCGCCCTCTAGAAACACTGATTATTTTAATGGGTTGGCTGTGAAAGCCCACTGACAATTACGTTTACAAATGAGGAGTAGCTATTTATGAAGTTGCTGGTCATCTGATCATTTGAATTTCTTGATGAACGATTTGGCCTTAAAATGAAATGTAGGCAGTTCCTTAAAGTGTGGTTATTAAAGCCAATTAACATGTACATTTGGTAATCGATTGTTTGAATATCTTGAGTATCAAAAGGCATATAGGTAATTGATTTGCAGCTATGTCATTGTTACCAGGGTTCTAATCCTGTTTGTGGCTTTCGGACAGTGCCCATGGGTCTGTCAGAGGGCTGTACAAATCATCACCATCAATTAATCAAACATGTTCTATACAGCAATTTCTACATCAGCAGTTGCCACAAATTGCCTATACAGACACCCAGCCGAAAAGCCAAACAAGCAGAAAACAGTAAGAATTTGAAGCACAATGGCTAGTAAAAACTCTCTTGAGGAATGGAACGTAGTAAGAAACTTAGAGGAACCAAGCTCTGAGCAGTACGGGGTCCGGAGAGACTGTCGCACTATCAAAACCCATAGACATCTAACCAGGAACAAAATACCTCCACCAACTTCACCACTCATAGAACCAGGACACCAACTGTAAATCACCTTGTGACAAGGCAGAGTATAGCCTAGAGTTTTCTCCCATTGCACAAGCCCCCAGGGGTGGAAAGACAGATCTTGTCAGTGACTTAAACTAGTCATTTAGAGAATGGTGAAAAGACTGACATGACATAATTCCTTGAGACTGCAAAAGTAAGCTAGTGACTCTGGCCCTTATAAAATGGCACTGGAGAGAGGAGCCTGCCGTGCAAACAACAAGAGTGGTGCGTCAATCCAGTGCCTTGTTGTTCACACAACCTTATTTAATCTTCAGAAAAGACGTAACGGTTGTACACAGAGTTTGTGTCTCTCACATGGATCGGCAGATCATTCCACAAAAACTCAAGTCTTTTGGAGAAAGCCCTACTTCCAGCTTTACTGTAAGGAGGCCTGAATCTTGTCAACATAGCAAACAAACAGTATAGGTATGTATGATAAGAATTCAGAGAGATAAGTAAAAAAAGTCCATGTACTGTTTTGTAGGTTAGCAGTAAATCCCAGAAGTCAGGCCTAGCCTTAACAGGCCAGTATTAAA
This sequence comes from Esox lucius, assembly GCF_011004845.1. Taxonomy (NCBI): domain Eukaryota; kingdom Metazoa; phylum Chordata; class Actinopteri; order Esociformes; family Esocidae; genus Esox; species Esox lucius. The sequence goes on from NC_047586.1 coordinate 15,084,914, forward strand.
ACAATATGATAAATGTTCTATTCCAAGATTCTACCAACAGTATTTACTGTAACACCAATTTAAGTTTATTTAGTGTCTTATCCCAGTATCCAAAGAGAACAGCATTGCAATAGTCTAATCGTAAGTGACAAATGTATTGATTAGCAATATTGCATCATTTATGGAGACAAAGGGTTCAGCAAAAGAGCAGGGTTAGGTAGGGTGGTCTGTCTTTCCCTGGCTATGCCAAATGATGAAGTACATTCCATGTATGGAGAAAAATAACTGATTTTGAGAATGTTTTATACATTTGTCAAATGGTAAAATAAGTGGAATGTACTTGTATCATCAGTTGAAGTGGGATTTTACCAATTTCAGTTACATAAAAAATTTTAAGTCACTTACAAGCATAGCTGTATTGTGGGGGTTAACAGTAGCAAAAAGCAGATTAACTTAATAAAGTACAAAAATAAAACTATTTTATTCAATCACGTTTGCTATTATTCTAAAATGCATGATTTTTAAAAATATTTTTGCTACTTGCTAAATAGAGGCAACTTGTTAGCTATTTACATCTAGTTATCCTCCAGTCAAACCTGCTATATATATTGATTTATTTATTCATTGGGATTGAAAGGGGCACTGAACTGCAGTTCCAAAAAGTCATAGACTGATAAGATCTGTCATTCAAGTTTTAGATTGTGTGAATGCAAATTGGTCGCTGACCATTTCTGTACACAGAAATACATCAGAAGAAACAAAACGCATTTGCTTGGGATGATGTCTATTGCAATTTCACACATAAATCTACTCTGTAAACACTTGTGTAAACACATTGGTTTCTATTTAGTATTGGTTTCTATTCATTTATAAAAAGTAGCATAACGTGTACAAAATATGAGTGCAAATATCTGAACTTCCTATCCTATTTGTCAATGTTTTATATTGACGCCGGATCGGGATGCGGTGGAGTCAGTGAGTGGGTATTGGAATTAGGTGGGGGGCGGTGAACGCTGAGAGGGGACTAACATGGAGAGTTTTCTGGACTGGGTGTCCTTGCCCCCGTTGGTGGTACGGTGGTCCAGTGTGCTGCTGCGGTGCTGGTGCTGGTGTGGGTGGTCCACCAGAGTGTTGGTGGTGTTGCTGCGGATCAGAACAGGCATTGAGGAGGACGAAGGGGTCGGGGAAAGCGCTGACGACGCTCCTGCCATGCTGAAGTGGAGGGACCGCAGCTCCTCTTCTGCTGCAACACACACAGGAAGGGAAAGACAGGAAAGTATTGGTCGACAATAATCATTTGTTTTATATATTTTGGCTAATTTAGTGGACGGGGAGAAAACTCATGCTCTAGGTGGTCTTATGATTTACAGTACTGTGCAAAAGGTCTTAGGGAAATTGAAATTGAAAAAAACAACTTGATTTCAAGACATCCAGTAGTTAGGGTTAGAAACCCTTTTCCTCAAGGGTTCAACCTGTTTATATTTTTTTAGCATTCATAATCCCATACATTTTGAAAGGACTTTCTACACCACTGAAATGCCCCACCCCTGACCTGGACAAAGTCACCACTATGCCTGCACAGTAGGCTTTAGTTTATAATATATGCTTGCTAACAAGGTACAGCAGGAAAGTAGAATTGTTATTTACACATACTTACAGTAGGGCAAAAAAGTATTTAGTCAGCCACCAATTGTGCTAGTTCTCCCAATTGTGCTAGTTCTCATCAAAGATGAGAGGCCTGTAATTTTCAATGTAAGTATTTGGTCAATAACAATAGTTCATCTCAATACTTTGTTATATACCCTTTATTGGCAATGACAGATGTCAAACGTTTTCTGTAAGTCTTCAAAGGTTTTCACACACTGTTGCTGGTATTTTGGCCCATTCCTCCATGCAGATCTCCTCTAGAGCAGTGATGTTTTGGGGCTGTCGCTGGGCAGCACGGACTTTCAACTCCCTCCAAAGATTTTCTATGGGGTTGAGATCTGGTGACTGGCTAGGCCACTCCAGGACCTTGAAATGCTTCTTATGAAGCCACTCCTTCGTTGCCCGGGCGGTGTGTTTGGGATCATTGTCATGCTGAAAGACCCAGCCACGTTTCATCTTCAATGCCTTTGCTAATGGAAAAATCTCACGATACATGGCCCCATTCATACTTTTCCTTTACACAAATCAGTCGTCCTGGTCCCTTTGCAGAAAAACAGCCCCAAAGCATGATGTTTCCACCCCCATGCTTCTCAGTAGGTATGGTGTTCTTTGGATGCAACTCAGCATTCTTTCTCCTCCAAACACGACGAGTTGAGATTTTACCAAAAAGTTCTATTTTGATTTCATCTGACCATATGACATTCTCCCAATCCTCTTCTGGACCATCCAAATGCTCTCTAGCAAACCTCAGACGGGCCTGGACATGTACTGGCTTAAGCCGGGGGACACGTCTGGCACTGCAGGATTTGAGTCCCTGGCGGCGTAGTGTGTTACTGATGGTAGCCTTTGTTACTTTGGTCCCAGCTCTCTGCAGGTCATTCACTAGGTCCCCCCATGTGGTTCTGGGATTTTTGCTCACCGTTCTTGTGATAATTTTGACCCCACGAGGTGAGATCTTGCATGGAGCCCCGGATCGAGGGAGATTATCAGTGGTCTTGTATGTCTTCCATTTTCTTATAATTGCTCTCACAGTGGATTTCTTCACACCAAGCTCTTTACCTATTGCAGATTCAGTCTTCCCAGCCTGGTGCAGGTCTACAATTTTGTTTCTGGTGTCCTTTGACAGCTGGAGTTTGGAGTGTGACTGTTTGAGGTTGTGGACAGGTGTCTTTTATACTGATAACAAGTTCAAACAGGTCCCATTAATACAGTTAACAAGTGGAGGACAGAGGAGCCTCTTAAAGAAAAAGTTACAGGTCTTTGAGAAGCAGAAATATTTATTTTACAGAGGAATTTACCAATAAATTCATAACACATCCTACAATGTGATTTTCTGGATTATTCTTTCTCATTTTGTCTCTCATAGTTGAAGTGTACCTATGATTACAGGCCTCTTTCATCTTTTTAAGTGGGAGAACTTGCACAACTGGTGGCTGACTAAATACCTCTTTGCCCCACTGTAAATCCAGTTAAAAAAGCATTCAAGCCTGTCTACTAGGCTAACAATAATGTTGAAATCTAGGAATTCCTGGATTTCATAGAATGAGAACGAGTTGCAATTATATAAATAATGTTTGTTTTTTATGTATTGTACATTTCTTAAACACAGGCTAGACAGCAATTATAAGAGTATGTGGTTAAAATGTAAAGCAATTTGAAGACCCCCCAGGGTTTCATTACCATTCATAGGAACCATAGAATTCTTCACTGTTGCAGGACAGTTCCCTGAATCCTTCACCTTTCTGGGGAGGAAAATGAATACAGAAAATGTGTCTGACTAATGGCTAAAATGGTTTCATTAACACAAAATCTTTCTAGGAGGTATGTGTGAGATATCTCAAATAACAGTAAAGTTACTGTGATATTTTGGGTTAGGGGGATGGTTCGGCAGGGTACAACTTACAGAGTTTTGTCTGCATTAGCCATCTTGGGTGTAGTAGGTTGGCTGCTGAGTGAGCGACTTCGTGACAGTTTGGCCTTCCTCATCTCTTTACCTGCAGATTCACCACCACCAGAAACACTCAACCAAGCTGAACAATGCTTGGGTCAATATTTTTGTCAATGTTTTTCATTGTGAGTTGCCGCTTTGCACTAAATAACAGGGCTGTAATGTGCAACAGTATCATTACTATGATCATAGTATCATAGCAACAGTATATATTATATGTATATATATATATATATATGTGCTGTTGTGAGGGAGTTATCAAAGCTTCATATTTATACAGTAGGTAATTAATGCTTATAAGTATAAGTTATTGTCAATAAACTGATTGATTTCTTGTCATACCGGAGGATGTTGACGAAGTGACCCCAGACGTGGATCCAGACTGGCCCTTTGTCCCTGACAAACCCGTCTTACTGTCCCTACCTGCCAACAAAGCCATTAACACAGTCACATTTCACAGGGTACCGTTCATCTCGATTTATGTGAAATCTCTCATATATAATAAAATAGTAAACATTTCAAAGCTAATTTCTGATATACATGTGGAAACATACGTTTCTTTTCACTGTGTTTCTCACTGGTTAGCTTGGCTTCACTCTGCTGTCTCTCTAGTTGTTCCTGTATTAAGAAGCGTTCAATACGGACATAAATGACCATAGCATAGTGATCAAGAAATTGCAGAACAAAACAAAAATATATATTAATTAATAATAATAATAATGAACAAAAACCTTCTTCAAAGGTTAATTTGAGCAAATATAAGCATAAGTATGAATGGCTAAAAATACACTTCCTTGTTCCATTTTCTTTTAACAATATAAAGTCAAGGCTGTAAGCATGAAGGTGGCTAATCAAAAATGTGTGCTACAAGTAACAACAAAAGCGTAAGATTGTTGATGAAAGTGTACAGCATTCATATGATTTTGTCCAATAAATCCTATTTATCTCTGGAGGATGAATATTATGAACAATAACAAGCCTATCTTGTTGGGGACAATCTTCAACACTGCAGAAAAAGTTTTCCAAAAAATCCAGCACACACTATTTCACCAACATTGTGTAGGACTCAATTTCGTTATTTAACAGATGCTCTTAGCTACATATACCTCACCATCTCCAATAGTAGAGCCTCTTCCTTCTCTTTCTTCTGGTCCAGGAGATCTCTCTCATGTCGCTTATGGTACTGAATTGATAAAATACAAATTGGACTATTCAATCAGGGCTGGACTCAATAACAACTTCAATATTCTATCGATTTAATTTAACTAGGGAAGTTAAACTTTAGGGAGAATTTTATATGCATAGCAAGTGGATACACATGGTGCAAGTCACAGTGGTTTTTGAAACAACAGAGTTACGGTAACTAGCAAGAATGTAGAAACCTACAGTACCTTCAAAACACATTCAGACCCCATACATTTCTCCACATTTTGTTGCAATAGACTATTTATAATACATTTTATTTCTTTTCCATCAATCTAAACAAAATACCCCATAATAACAAAGTGAGAACGTTTTTAGAGATGTGTGCCAATTTATTGAAAATATAAAACTTGACGTACAGTGCCTTGTAATTTAGACCCCTTCACTTTCTACACATTTTCTTGTACAGTATGGACTTATAATTTATTAAATGTGTTTATTTTGCCTTTACGCTTAATACCCCATAACGATTAAGCAAAACATGTCTTTAAAAATGTGTGCGAATTTAAAATAATACAAAATAGGAGGGTCTGCGGCCACTGGTGTTTTTTATATTAAGGATTCGCAGCTAAGACCAGAAGTAAAAGCCTATTGTACATTGCTATTTTCTACCCCTACCGTTTATCTAACATTCTAAGAACAGTTAAGACAATAAGCAGTTACTTACAGGTTCTGTAATGTCCATTTTGTCTAATTCCAGCACTGTCTGAAAAAAATTCAACATTAACACAGGCTTGCACAAGACAATCTTATTTGGAGATTCCAAAAGATCCAACCGTCCACCTTGCTCCCTCCCCTTCCACCAGCCTCCCACCCACCCACTCTGATGCCTCCCGCCCTTACCTTGCTCCCTCCCCTTCCACCAGCCTCCCACCCACCCACTCTGACGCCTCCCTCCCTTACCTTGCTCCCTCCCCTTCCACCAGGCTCCCACCCACCCACTCTGACGCCTCCCTCCCTTACCTTGCGAACGGTGGCAACCACATCCTTGTCCTTCTCCCGGCAGAGGAGTTTGCGCACACAGAACTCCAGCTGCTGCAGGAGGTGTTTGTCTGCAGGCATCCTGATGGTGGACCTTAGTCTGGGCAGCATGTGGCACAGCTTATACCTGGTGCGTGTGCATTTGGCACGAAAAATGAAAACAATGCTTTCAAACGGCAAAAGAACAGCCTGAGTGTGTCTAAGTATGCATTTTTCTTCAGTGTTTTACTGAATACATCAATGGAAAACTTGGCAAACTCCAACAATGAGTTCCTGTCAGGCAGTGGATGGTAACTCTGGTCCTGGAGCGAACTTAGATCATTTCTGAAATGATCAATCTGCTCAGTTTGTCAGGTGGGGCCTTAGGTGGGACAGCAGGAATGCAGCAACAGAAATACCTAGTCTTGCTCCAAAACAGAGGAGTCAAACTCATTCCAAGGAGGACCAAATGTGTGATGGTTTCCTTTTTCTTCTTCCAACTGTTGTCTAATTACAATTTAAGCAATGTGATGAGGGGAATTCATTTACAATCTGTGACCTTGAGTAATCAATACAATACAAACCTGCAGACACTTGGCCTGGAAGGAGTTTGACACCTGTAATTTTCACTGATTGTGATGACCAGCAGGTCAATAAATACCGGTTGGCTGTGTTCAATGAAGTAGTAGGGTGGCCATTTTTTGATGCCTGGACCTTGGTTCGTCTCCTTCAGTACATTCGTTTTGAATGAAACTAGTACCTGACATTAGCCACAGGGTCGTTGACAAGCTCCAGAGCCTGGATGAGGAAATGCTTGCAAAAGTAATCTTTGGAGAAGAGCTCCATGGCAATCTCACATAGGTCCAGGTAGCGGAGCCTGTTCCAGTAACTTCTGCCACTGGCCAACTCTGACAATGATGACAGAAAGAATGGGGAGGAGGCAGGATATACATTACATTTGTGCGAAACATTAGGACTCGATGATTGTGTGTTCCCCCTACATATTTTCTGTGTATATTGATGACATAACGCATGATGTTGGTAGCTCCCTTATGCACCTTTTACACTGATTACAAGTACAACATTCACTCTCCTTCAACATCCAAATTACCCAGCTTCCGTTTTAGAGATTACTGTATATACTGTAGAAAAACTCACTGACTGACACTGTCAGAAAGCAACAGACAGGCAAACAGACCTTGCAGCACTTTGCAGATGATCTCTTGTCGCTGCTCCTGCTTGCGGTTGTAGCGTAAGAACATACAAAGTGTCCTGGTCGCTTCTCTCTGGACAGGAAGAACATTCTGAAAACACAAAAGTGGGCACACTTACTGAGGAGAGACGCATCGTGTGCTCTAAAAGTGTAAGATTTCCATCCTATAGCATTTATCTTTTCTATCTGAATTTGTGGGCACTTTATGATCTTCTTATGGGATAGCTAAATAAAGTTCTATACTATATCAAATAAACTACAGTACCGAAGATATAATAATATTTTATTATTTTTTATTAGTGGTGTCAAGGTGTATGCAGGTTATCTTTTAGAAATGCCTTGACTTTAAAACATTTGAATACCCCTGTACTAATCTCACGTTGGTGGTGATGATGGTGAACATCCTCTGCAGAAAGAGGAAGTAGATTTGGTCAGCAGAGATGACACGGGGCAGGCAGGCATAGCGCTGCAGCAACCTTTCATGAACCCGCCAGCGGAGTGACGTGGCTGCTTTCTGCTCGGCCGCCACCAGCGCAGGAACCAGGTCAGGGATGTTCACCTGCTGGACCCAGATGAAAGGGGGGGGGGGGGGTAGAAGATGATAGAATACCTAATTGGGTCTGGTTGCTGCAGACTGCTACATTGTCCAACACCAAATTCAAAGCACTGAACTGAAAGCCCAGTTTCATTTGGCAAGTTTATTTTCAAAAAAGAGCATGACCACATTTTAAAATCTGTCTGAGCTCATGGCAGAGTGCAAATCATTTTGAATTGGCTTCAGTTTTCTAAAGGTGTGCTCATCACCAGCCACATCACCAGCCACAGGAAAATGTGCAGCAGGGTGTACAGGTCTCCATAGAAACTGCAGTTCTATAATGTATATTCCATTCAGTAACTCTTAAAGGCTAAGGGCCATGTATAAAGTTGGGTTCTAAATTAAATATAAAACAGAATATAATGGATTGCATAGGTATTTGCCTCCTCTGCTATAACACACCTAAATGACCAATGAGCTGTCTTTAGAAATCAAATAATTAGTTGAATGGACTCCACCTAGGAGCAATCAAGGTGTTTCTCATGATTATAGGTTAAATACACCTGTGTCTGGGAAGTCCCACAGTTGGTTTGTACAATTCCTAGGATAAACAACAACATGAAGATGACGGAACATTTGAAACAGATCCATAATATCCACAAAATAATCTGTCCTGAATAGGCAGTTCTCAAAAACTGAGTATCTGTGTAAGAAGAGCACCAGTCAAGGAGGCCAAGTCTAAAGAAGTTACAGTTCTCCACAGCTGAGCTGGGAGAGACAATGCATACTACAACAATATGGGAGAGGGGCAAAAACAATAATATCAAATCTCAACCAGAAGGCATGTGGAAGACTGAAACCATGTGGAAAAAGAGACTATGTTCTGATGAGACCAAAATTGTCCTCAACGGTAAGCTCCATGTTTTGCACAAGCCTAAAACTGTGCATCATCCAAAGCATCATGCTAGGGGGATGCTTCTCTGTGTCAGCGCCTGGAAAGCTTGTGAAGACAGAGGGCAAAATGGATGAGGCATACAAAGAAATCCTGGAAGGAAATCTGCCAAAGACTTGGGGGACTTGGGAAAAGTGTACTCTTCCAGCAGAACAATTACCCCAAAGATACACCCAAAACCACACTGGAATGGCTTGAAAACAAAAAGATCCTTGAGTGGTCCAGTCAAAGCCCAGACCTCAATTAAAATGAGAATGTGGAAAATGTTAAAAATTGCTGTTCATCAAAGGACCCCATCGAAATTGATGGAGCTTGAGTGATTTTGTAAAAAGGAATAGGCATAAATTGCAGACTTAACCAAATAAATGGTAGGTGAAGAGGGTAGATTTCACATGGTCCATACAATCCAATAATGTCTAGAAATAAGGTGAAATAGAAAGTCTGTCAAGGCCCCATCATTGGAAAACTTTTATTAATTGACCTGTATCACAAATAATTTTTTATTACTTAGCAAAATAAAAATGTTCCTTATTTCATGAGTAATAGGAGAGGCTGTGATGGCAATTTCATCGATCAGAACTATTAAAGGAGTAAGTACAGAGACAGAATTCTCTTGGCATAATTAAGTTTATTTGCAAATAGAGAGACGCATCAAACGCTTACAAACAATCATCCGAGGAGTCTCTAAAGTAGATACATGAACAGTCCGTATTTTTTACAGTTAAAGGGGTGTGGTATATTGCTGACCGGCTGTCCTGTCAATAAAACTAATTCCCTTTGAACTGTCAATACCTAGGCTTCACACAAGGGGCCAGCTATCCTCCCCCACATGGGTAACCTCTTCAACTCTAGGAGAAGACTCACAGCATCTGGACAAACAATAGATAGACTCTGATAGGTTATACAGATAGGCAGATCTATGAGTAACGCTAAAATCTGCTGAAACCAGTCAATAATGACCCTAAACACCAGATCCCCCTCTCCTACATTCCTTTTCTTATCCAAACATGGGGACTCAGTACCTTTAACTAGTAACCCATTCATACATGTATAGGACGAAGTATAAATCAGTTCAAAAATATCCACAACAAGGCCCAGACCGATTATGTAACTGGTTGACCCCAATGTCTGCCCAGATTATTCTCTATACTACCGCAATGCAGGCATGGCATGTAGTACAGTACCGATGCATAAAGTCTGTAATCGAGAGGACCCTGCACAGCTTGATGGGTTAAAACACGCTGCAAAACATTCCTGAAGGGATGAAAAAATAAATATATATAAAAAAGCTTAGTCTTTAATCCACTAGAAGCTACTGTTGCATGTATCCTTATATAGATTATTTATGGTTTGATCATATACAATGAGGGATTTTTTTTTTTGATCCCTTGCTGATTTTGTACTTTGCCCACGGTTCTGCCGTGTAGTTCTGGGCTGATCCCTCACCTTCCTCATGATCATTGCAATTCCACGAGGTGAGATCTTGCATGGAGTCCCAGACCGAGGGAGACTGACAGTTTTTTGGTGTTTCTTCCATTTGTGAATAATCACACCAACTGTTGTCACCTTCTCACCAAGCTGCTTGGCGATGGTCTTGTAGCCCATTCCAGCCTTGTGTAGCTTTACAATCTTGTCCCTGACATCCTTGGACAGCTCTTTGGTCTTGGCCATGGTGGAGAGTTTGGAATCTGATTGATCATTTGCTTCTGTGGACAGGTGTCTTTTATACAGGTAACAAGCTGAGATTAGGAGCACTCCCTGTATAAAAGACACCTGGGGATCAAATACTTATTTCACTTGTTTTTCTGTTTTTTTTGTTGTTATTCTGTCCCTCACTGATCAAATAAACCTACCATTAAAATTATAGACTGATCATTTCTTTGTCAGTGGGCCAACATCAAAATCAGCAGTGGATCAAATAATTTTTTCCCTCACTGTAGAAATATGAAAAAACTATTACTCCAAAGCAACTGTCTGTCTATGTATTATGCAGGAACCATGGACTTGCTGACACCTGCTGGAAGTAACACATTATGAGCTATACTAAACATTTTAGACAAGGTGAAACATAGGCTTTATGAAATATAATTTTTACCCAAATGTGTGAAATGTCTCTATTCTCACAATTTCTACAATACTTTAAGATACATGACAGGATTACCTTGCTCTCAGGTCCTGGCCCTTCTCCTCTTGATGTAGCCAACTCCAGAATCTCCTGAAGGTGGCTTAGTAGCGCATCTAAAACCTGGACAGAATAAAAACATTATCAACACAACATTATTATTTAAATGTAAGTTTATAGGTTAACCAGCAAATGTCAGCTCTGTAGTGTCTATGTTGCGTAAAATAAATAATTAATTTTAATTACAGCATTAATGCAGCTTTAAAAATCTGTTCACAATTTCGAGAGTTTTTACAAAATGAATTAATATGCACCCAGATCTACTCATGAGTTTAGGTTTTTCCTAACACTATGCCAATCCAAAAAACTGGAAACAAATTAACCTAGCTTGTTTGAGTAGCCCAACAACAGCTCCTGGAAAATACCTAAAAGGGTGAAAAAAAATTCTACTTGGAATATATAGAAATTAAATAATGTGAATTGCAGAAATAATTAATTACTTTGACAGTACCAATAGTACCAATATTTGACTATTCATGCAATACCAGTTCAGATATCACAATACAGAGCATTATCATATTTACACCAGAAAGGTGCTTAGTCCTTTCCAATGACAAACACTTCAAATAGCTATAAATGAAAACATTAGGAGTGGTTCTCAGTGGTGTGTTCGTTTGGATTTGCACAAAGCTTTGAATTGAAAGATTATTTAGTGTATTACCTTCATGGTTTGCTGCAATCAGAACTCATGTTTTGCGATATTCGTCTGTTTTTTATTTTTGCCAAAAGGTGCCCTTTATAAGGCTTTGTGGTTTAATGAGTTTGAAATTCACTACTCGATTAAGGGACTATACAGAAAATTGTAGGTTGAGTACAGGGATGGGATAATTATGAAAAAATTATGATGACCACTAAAATTACACAGAGTGATTCATGCAAAATGTTATTTGATCAATCAGAAATTAGGAAAACACTCATTTAGAATTGTTGTAGATTTTAACACACTTCAGGAATGGTAACAAAAAAAGAAAACCGGTACCCAGCAGGATTTCTCACAAAGGTTTCAAAGGATTCAAACAACCTGAGTGAAACTAAGCAACAAAACTATTAAACAAAATGAAGTCAATAATGTGGGCCCCTAATCAGAGCAATATAACATGCCCTTTGGAAGATAAAGAACAATGGCAAGGGTTGACAGCCTTCTCCTCAGGCATTTAGAAACATTTATAGACCTCAGCACATAAAGCAAATCCGTAAAACAGGAGTGGAAATCAATGCTCTGAGACCGATACAGAGACTTAATGGTACTTCTATTCCATCTACAGCGTCCTTGCCGAGGAGCATAAAACTATTTATCTGGTATCTGTGGTATTTTTTGGTCCCAATTTCGTTACGTCAGCCCAGGCCTAGCCTCATTACAAAACCTCAGGATCACGTATGGAACAGTCAAGAATGGAAACATCCTCTGATGCACATCATGCCAAGCCATTGGTCTGCACATACAGCATGTTCTGGTGGAGAGCATCACTTCCCCAGACAACAACCATGAGAGCTCACAGGTGCCCGACTACCCACAAAGAGTTATCAGAATTTGATGAGACTAAGCTCTCCAGTCTCCTAGACTTGAGTGCTGCATTTGACACTGTCCCCTCCTCCACACTCCCAGGCCCAAGCTCTCCCAGGCCCAAACTCGGCTACTTGTGGGATCTGATTTGCCTCTGGTCTCAGGAATGCCCTCCCAGACCACCTAAAATTCCAGCACACCGTATGCTCCTTTAAAGCAGGCCTAAAGATAATAATCTATAGGAAGACTTTCTGGTCATAGCTATGTTCCGTGCTGTCCCTCTAGCTTTGTGGCTTAGACAGTTGTGCCCTTATTGTAAATATTAAGGTTGTGTCCTAGTATATACACTGTGCAAAAATATTACCACTTGAGAAAATAGTTTAAGCTTTTTTTATCTGGGCAGTGTTTATTTGCTTGCACATACCCAATATACAATTTGAATAAATACAATGCATAATGTAATACAATAAAAAGTAATAAGAATGTTTTGTGTTGTTCATAAGGTAATCAATATTCTGTGAAATGGCAAAAAGAATCATGATGAAACTTGAGCTAACGGGACAAAAAGAGAAGACTGTCTTTATCTGATGAAAGTACTTAATGATCACTTCCTTGAGGAACAGAAGGAAATCCTGTGAAGTGCTTGGCTCATCATCTGGCAGAGTCAACTGGCAGCAAAGTATATGCTGAAACCATGAAAAGAAATCTAACAAGAAATGGACAAAGAAGAGTTGGTGTAAAGTACATCGATGCCTGTCTGCAGCCTTCTGTGAGCGCAGTCATGGTCTAGGGGTGCATTTCAGCCAACAATCTGAATATAAATGCAGAGAAATAAAGTTTTGACGCATCATGCTGTACCTTCAGGAAAATGACTGATAGGCAAAATCTGAACATTCAGCATGACACTGTCCACAAATACTCTGCGAACATGATTAGGACCTACATATGTCTTCAGATGGAAGAAGAACAAAGAGTAGAAACAAAACGCAGCCAAAGAAAAGTTCTATTTCAAATCCTGCAAGATGCTTGGAAGAATCAATCAGTCAGTCAGTAAGAGACAATCACTCAATCACTCTGGCAAAAACACAGTTTTTGTTACATTTGATTACATTATTGTTACTTTGTGTTTACTTCAACATCAAGCCCAAAAAACACTTACTGCTCAGACAAATGGCATTCATTTAAGATTTTAAGAATGGCCTAACACTTTTGCACAGTCCTGTACACCTCTAATCAGACTGACATCTGAGATAAGTCCCGCCTCCAGTCATAAAACATATCCCTGTAATAAATCACTAAAGTAGACCATCCATTAATTTAGGCAGGTCTTGAATAAAGGGCTTCCACTCTGTTCTTTGCCTCAGGCTGCTTGCTGTACTTTAATCATGTGATAGTTTTCTGACACATGAGACCATTCTCAATAGAATCTTGTCATCACTAATAAATGTTTTTAAATCAGTCTAGATTTAGAATGAGAAATTATCAGCAGGGCAGCAAGAACAGGGGTAGGGGGAAAACACAACCTCCATATTCACTTGAAAAGCGAGTGGAGGATGCGTTTTCCTGAGGGTCATTTTCCAGTCGACTATGGTTAGGCTGCTCCGGTTGTACAGAAGAGAACATTAGCATGTTTGAAAAAAATAAGCTTGGCAAAACTCTGCTATCTCACAGGATTGAATGGAAAAATGTCTGGGCTTATAACGTTAGCACACTCAGGGAAACAACCTGCTGTTGCCTGTGATTGCGTGATATTTTAAACACCCTATGCAGCCCTGCTCCTCCAAGCTACACGTCGCTTCATTTAGGAACAGATAGCAGCCACATCAAAGTCCAACTGAAATCTGTTCAGGAACATCGAGAGTGAAATGTTTCATGATACACATTTCACTGGATGCTGTAGAATGCAATGAAAGAGACGGAGAGCAGACAGAAATGCACAGGGGTGAAAATCTATGGCTTAAGGTAATGCAAACCAAGACATTAATACAATTTAATTTATCATAAGTAGCCATGCACAAACTAGAGTATGACCCAACAGCATAGTCGACATTCTCTACCACAATCATTGATAAATGTTAGCAGTGTATAGCTTAACCAGTCCATAGAGTATGCATAAAAATACAGCCAATACTCAAACACAATTAATTGGTTTCGATTGAAGAAGATGTACCAAATACGTCTTAAATCTGTTTCTTTTTAATGTAATGGCATGTGTAATAGGATGTTCGATAAGCAGTTGTATCGCATTTCCATTATATGGGTTCTATCTGAATGTTTTTAATTAATTAGCACCTTAGGCGTGACTGTCCATTTCATTCGGTTTCACGTAAATGAAGAACCACAATGAAGAAAAAGGTTTTTCACTCAGTGTCAATCTATTGTTTATGACTGTTTTGAGTGTTTAGGGCGGCATGGCAACTTTAGGACCCTGTGGACATCCCAAGCCTGGCTGGTGGGTATAGGCAGAGAACAACTGATTGCATCAGTTGTTGTTAATTTGGCTTCTGTCTATGTCAATAAAACTAACAGAAGACTTGTTTCTCCACATGCTTCCAGTTCCAGTCCTCATTGTGTGTTAGTTAGACTCTGAGTTAATGCTTAAGGATCAGTGTAATGACTGATAAATTGTTTCTACAAGCTTCTGGTCTTTGATACCATAAGCTCCCTTTGTCATTTTCTTAGTCATCCATTTTTTTCAGCCTTTGATTGGACTATGTTGTTAATTCCCTGGATTGTTGTGCTGTGATTCTAGTTTCCCCTGAGTTAAAGATATTTAATTTTCTTTTTAACAAGAGACTGAATACAGAATCCTTACTCCTGTCATAAAGACTGTTGTGCTCACTGTATTCTTTCAAAACGTTATACAAATAAAGAGACACTACATACTGGTTGTGAGAAGATTTTTTTTTTCCATCTGTCATCACAACCATTACAAGTGCTGTCAGTACCACTGCTATTATTCATTTTACAACTATAAATATTTTAAGATAAGCTAGCAAGCACAGTATTACTGAATATTATTATATATTTTTTTAAAGTGTGTTGTAACAGTGTGCGTCTCACCTCAAGTGAGTCATCCTGCAGTAAGACAACCAGCTCCTTGTGAATGAAGTGGACATTGGGGCACAACAACTTGACAACCTGAGGAATCATAGAAGTAGAAAGTCATAGAAGAGAAGAAACGAGAGGAAAGGAGGAAAATAACTGACATTAAATACTGACATTATGTTAGGCGAAACAAAACCAGATTTTGAGCTCATCTAATCAATTTCTATTTCTGGCAATTAGACTAATTGATCAAACTAAACATTACATATTTTTTCTATGCATTGGACAAGATAGATTTTATGATGTTTACTCCTTCATTAAATGTTTTTAGACTAGCTGAAGAGAAATATTAAAACAAAGAAATGAAGGATGCTTACAACTGATAAATTCCCAGATAGCTCCACAAATTGAGTATCATTTAGGACCTTAAGAAATGGTGTATAAATTCTTCTAAAACTAAATTTAACAGCTGGATAGCATAGATAATGCTCCGAATAAAGTCCACCAATATAAAAATGTGTGGCAATCCTGAGAAGGAATGCCTGTCAAATCAATGTGTTTGTTTGTTTGTTTGTTTATCTTCATCTGCAATATTAGCTAACATCGTCTACGGAAGATAGCTAGTATTTAAGCTATTATCGTTGGCATTCTGGTACAGGACACAAACTGTGGGCATGTGATTTTTTTGTGTATGCTACTAAAAATGGAAACCAAAGGATGGGATAGGAAAGGGATTAGAATGAGTACATTAGCAGAACTTACTCACTAAACCTAAAGAACTGAACAGTCAGGTTTTATACAGTATAAAAAGTACATATACCATTGACTGGCCAAAGCAGTATTTCCTGCAACTCTGTCCTACACCGCTACAGAAACCGCAGTGACTTTTGGCTCCTCAGTAACTAACTCAAGCAAAAAAATTGAGCAATAAGTTATCTACGCTACTATGCTCAGCCTGCCAACACTTTTCTATACTATGACTAAGACCTTCATCCATATTTTTTCCCTTGTTACAAAGTTATTGAATGAACAAAAATGAGAACTTCAAATGAAAGCAGCACTCTGATGATGACACAAGGCTCTGTACAGTGGAAATGTCTCATCCGTGATATTTTGGCTTAGACTCAGGTCAAAATATTTTGGGGAAATGTTGCATTATATCATGTTACTTATTACTAAGAATATATTTATACTGTGTAATGTACTTGGGCTTTGTTGTGTAATTTTCTGGTAAAACAAATCTGAGTGACTGATAGATCTACAGCACCTTTATTATAATAAACATCAGATATATCTATGAACATTAGATTTTACCTTGAACATCTAGAAAAAGTGGATGAACTAGAAACCACATTCATCATAACACACAAACCACACAATAAAATAAACCCTATAAGATCTATCTTATTTTCTGTCAAAAAAGCAACAAGAAGTGACCATCAGCAATCGCCCCCAGACCCCTTCTAGGACAATTAATGCCTGTGCTACTAAAACAGAATCCTCTATGACAAACCGGTGTACTGATTCAATGAAGCAATTAACATCCTATGTGGAATGTATAAAAATGCTCAGCGGGCCCAATTGACCTCAATTTTGGATCAAGATGGCAAGAGGAATGGATCTAAGTGGCTTTGAAAGAAGGTTCATTACTGAGGCTGATCCGGGATGGTAACGCCCCCATCAACAGGAGATGAGGGGTCACCGAATGGTCTGATGAGTATGAAATTGATGTGAATCAAATGCTATGGCTTTTGCAGTCATCAGATCTCAACCCAATTGAACACCTATGGGAGATATTGGACCGGCGTGTTAGACAGCCCTTTCCACCACCATCATCAAAACACCAAATGAGGGAATATCTTTTGGAAGTATGGTGTTCCATCCCTCCAGTAGAGTTTCAGAGACTTGTAGAATTTATGCCAATGCTCAATGAAGCTGTTCTGGAGGCTCACATGGCCCAACACCTTACTTAAAAATGAACAACATAAAAATCTAATGTATGTAAGAATTCAGCCCTTTTGCCATGACACTCCATATTGTGCTCATATTATGCATCATGTTAAGTGATCATATCATCAGTCTCTAGAACTTGATTGGAGTCCTTCTGTGGCAAATTCAGTTAAGTGGACATGATTTAGAAAAGCACACACCTAAAAAAAACACAAACCTTAGCAAGTCCCACACTTCACAGTGCATGTCAGAGCAAAGTCATGAGTCCAAGGAAATCCCCATAGACCACTGAGATAAAATTGTGTCAACGCATAGATCTGGGAAAGGTTACAAAAAATGCCATAGCATTGAAAGTTCCCAGGAGAACAGTGGGCTCGATCATTGTAAAAGGGAAGAAGTTTGGAACCACTCTTCCTAGAACCGGCTGTCCGGCCAAAGTAAATTACTGGGCAAGAAGGGGGGGGGGGGGGGGGTTACCAAGAAACCAGTGACCACTCTAACATGTTATGGGGATGCTTCTCAGATGTCCTTAAAGAAAATCAGATCCAATGCGCACCGGAACTCAGACCGGGTACAAGATTATGCAGGCGTGGCTTTGGGACAAGTCTGTGAATGTCATTGAGTAGCCTAGCCAAACCCTGTTGAACATTTGTGGCAGGACTACGGAGATAGTTTACATTTTGATAGAAATCTAAGTAGTTAGTGAGTCACAAATATATGCATAAGTTTGCAATAAGTTTGCAAAGCTGGTAGAGGCATACCCAAGGAGACTTGAAGGTGTGATTGCTAATAAAGTACTGAATCAAGGCTCTGAATACTTAAGTACATGAAATATTTCATTTTTTCTATTTCAAATAACTTTGCACAAATAAAAAATAATATATATAAAATGTAATACACATAAGGAAGTTATTTTGTTATTTGCAAAAGTACCAGACTGCATATTTACTATGTACTCAGGATTCAATCATAAAAATTAAGTTTTATGAAAGGAAACAAATCACATTGATAGCCTATCCAAATGGACTGTGGGCATTATTTTAATTTCCACACCACCATCTTAATTTACACAACAGAATTAGCCAGTGCACAAACCCCTGCCACCTTACCTCATGGAAGCCCTCCGCCACTGTGCGCCGTACCGTGATCTCAGGGTCGTGACACAAACTGGAAAAAGTGGGGTATAGCTCCGTCAGGAAGTGGTTGAGGTCAACGAATAACAGCATGGCCTGGGGAAAAAGTGATGCCACCCAAATTGATGACTTGTTAAACATTGGCATTGCGTCCATATAGACCAGATCTTTTTTAGCAATTTTGGGCAGACATCGTTTATGAAGATGAAAAAGACTAACAAATGACCAATAAATGTGATAAGGAACTAGTACATTTCAAGTTACTGTGGGGTATACTTATATTGTTTACTTCATTAAGCGAGTAACAGACTAAATATGTAATATCTTACATCCTACTAAATCACTTGTGCTATAATGTCTGTAGAAACCATTTCACATTTTATTGTGTCAAAGCCTCAGTTAAATGCATTTAAATTAAGATGTTTTCCACTTATTTACACACCACTTAACATGGGACTTTTTTATCGTAAACTAACAACACTATTATTATTAATAAGAATTCATATATATATATATATACACACACACACACACTTAGTTTTTCTTTACGAAGCCATCCTGTTCTCCACTCATTACCTGTATTAACTGCACCTGTTTGAACTTGTTACCTGTATAAAAGACACCTGTCCACAAACTCAATCAAACAGACTCCAACCTCTTCACAATGGCCAAGACCAGAGAGTTGTGTAAGGACATCAGGGATAGAATTGTAGACCTGCACAAGGCTGGGATGGGCTACAGGACAATAGGCAAGTAGCTTGGTGAGAAGGCAACAACTGTTGGCGCAATTATTAGAAAATGGAAGTTCAAGATGACGGTCAATCTCCCTCAGTCTGGGGCTCCATGCAAGATCTCACCTCGTGGGGCATCAATGATCATGAGGAAGGTGAGGGATCAGCCCAGAACTACACGGCAGGACCTGGTCAATGACCTGAAGAGAGCTGGGACCACAGTCTCAAAGAAAACCATTAGTAACACACTACGCCGTCATGGATTAAAATCCTGCAGCGCACGCAAGGTCCCCCTGCTCAAGCCAGCGCATGTCCAGGCCCATCTGAAGTTTGCCAATTACCATCTGGATGATCCAGAGGAGGAATGGGAGAAGGTCATGTGGTCTGATGAGACAAAAATAGAGCTATTTGGTCTAAACTCCACTCTCCGTGTTTGGAGAAAGAAGAAAGATGAGTACAACCCCATGAACACCATCCCAACCGTGAAGCATGGAGGTGGAAACATCATTCTTTGGGGATGCTTTTCTGCAAAGGAGACAGGACGACTGCACCGTATTGAAGGGAGGATGGATGGGGCCATGTATCGCGAGATCTTGACCAACAACCTCCTTCCCTCAGTAAGGGCATTGAAGATGGGTCGTGGCTGGGTCTTCCAGCATGACAACGACCCGAAACACACAGCCAGGGCAACTAAGGAGAGGCTCCGTAAGAAGCATCTCAAGGTCCTGGAGTGGCCTAGCCAGTCTCCAGATCTGAACCCAATAGAAAATCTTTGGAGGGAGCTGAAAGTCTGTATTGCCCAGCGACAGCCCCGAAACCTGAAGGACCTGGAGAAGGTCTGTATGGAGGAGTGGGCCAAAATCCCTGCTGCAGTGTGTGCAAACCTGGTCAAGAACTACAGGAAATGTATGATCTCTGTAATTGCAAACAAAGGTTTCTGTATCAAATATTAAGTTCTGCTTTTCTGATGTATCATATACTTATGTCATGCAATAAAATGAATTACTTAAAGATCATACAATGTGATTTTCAGGATTTTTGTTTTAGATTCCATCACTCACAGTTGAAGAGTACCTATGATAAAAATGACAGACTTCTACATGCTTTGTAAGTGGGAAAACCTGCTAAATTGGCAGTGTATCAAATACTTGTTCTCCCCACTGTGTGTGTGTGTGTGTGTGTGTATATATATATATATATATATATATACACTCACAGGACCAGTCAAATGTATGGACAAAACTACTAATTCAATATATATATTTTTTTACTATTCTCCACATTATAGAATAATAGGGACCCTCTTGGCATTCTCAAAACCAGCTTCACGAGGTAGTAATCTGGAATGCTTTTCCAACAGTCTTGAAGGAGTTCCCACATATACTAAGCACTTGGTGGCTGCTTTTTCATCACTCTGTGGTCTGTTTTATCCCAAACAATCTCAATTGGGTTGAGGTCAGGTCATTGTGTCCAGGTCATCTGAAGCAGCACTGTTACTTCTACTTCTTGATCAAATAGCCCTTACACAGCCTGGAGGTGGGTTTTGGTTCATTGTCATATTGAAAAACAAATTATAGTCCCACTAAGCGCAAACCAGATGGGATGGCGTATCACTGCAGAATTCTGTGGCAGCCATGCTGGTTGATTGTGCCTTGGATTCTAAAAAAAATCACAGACAGTGTCACCAGCTAACCAACCTCACACCTCCTCCACCATGCTTCACGGTGGGAAACACACTTGCGGAAATCATCTGTTCACCCATTCTGTTCACCCATTCTCAATTTCTTGTGTTTCTTGGCCCAAGCAAGTCTCTTTATCTTATTGGTGTCTTTCAGTAATGGTTTCTTTGCAGCAGTTCAACCATAAGGACCTGATTGAAGCAGTCTCCTCTGAATAACTGATGTTGAGATGTGTCTGTTACTTGGAACTGTGTAGCATTCATATGGGGTGCAATCTGAGGTGCAGTTAATTGCCAGTTTCTGATGCTGGTAACTCCAATGAACTTATCCTCTGCAGCAGAGGTAACCTACCGTTCAAAAGTTTGGGGTCACCTAGAAATGCCATTGTTTTAGAAAAAAAAGCATGTTTTGTTTGCCATTAAAATAACATTAAACTGATCAGAAATACAGCGTAGATATTGTTAATGTTGTAAATGACTTGTAGCTGGAAACGGCTGATTTTTTATGGAATATCTACATAGGCATACAGAAGCCCATTATCAGCAACCAACAGTCCTGTGTTCCAATGGCACATTGTGCTTGCTAATCCAAGTTTATAATTTTAAAAGGCTCATTATAATTATTTTACAATTATTTTAGCACAGCTGAAAACTGTTGTGCTGATTAAAGAAGCAATAAAACTGGCCTCAAAATGACCATGAATAAATTTCTTCTTGTCAGTCTCTTGTTCTGAAAAATGAATTCTTGGCAATTCCATGCGAAAGATTGCCAAGAAACTGAAGATCTCGTACAATGATGTGTACTACTCCATTCATAGCACAGCGCAAACCAGAATCTCTAACCAGAATAGAAAAAGGAGTGTGAGGCCCTGGTGTCCAACAGATGCCTCACAGGTCCTCAACTGGCAGCTTAATTAAATAGTACCCACAAAACACCAGTCTCAACGTCAACAGTGAAGAAGCAACTCTGGAATGCTGGCCTTCTACGCAGAGTTGTAAAGAAAAAAAAGGCAAATAAAAGATTCAGATGGGCAAAAGAAAACAAAGACACTAGACAAAAGAAGTTTGGAAAAAAGTAGGAGTGCTTGACACCATCTGTCAAGCATGGTAGAGACAATGTGCTGGTTTGAGAGTGATTTGGTGGTGGTAAAGTGGGAGATATGTACAGGCAAAAAGGGATCTCGAAGAAGGAAGACTATAAATCAATTTTGCAACGCCAATAACTATTTAGGGAAGAAGCAGTCAGCTGGTCTATAACGGAGTGGTCAGCACAGTCACTGGATCTCAACCGTGTTAAACTGTTGTGGGAGCAACTTTGGTATGTAAAAAGTGCTCATCAAGCCAATCCAACTAGTGTGAGGTGCTTCAGGAAGCATGGGGTCAAATCTCTTCAGATTACCTCAACAAATTGACAACCAGAATGCCAAAGGTCTGCAAGGCTGTAATTGCTGCAAATGGAGGATTCTTTGACAAAAGCTTGGAGGACACAATTATTATTTCAATGAAAAATAATTATTTCTAACTCTGTCAATGACTACTTCCTATTAATTTTGCTACATTTCCTATTCAAACTAATTTCATGTATGTTCTCATGGAAAACAAGGACATTTCTAAGTGACCCCAAACGTATGAAAGGTAGTGTAAAACCCTATAACAAAAAAGTGATTGTCGCTACGAGTCTACACCGACGACACTACCTTCCATCTGAATAACCTCTCAAAAAAACTGATGTTTAATTCTGAAATAACTATGTCTTCCCAACACCCATTCTGGTCAGCCAAGCCCAGAAAGAAATACAGTAGCCTTATAGAGATTTGATGTCATAAATAATATGCTCACAAAAGATTAAATTATAGGAAAGCTTACAGAAAGCTTGCGCTGTTTCTAATCCGTAAAAGCATTATATTTATCAAAATACCATCCATATCTACCCTCGGAGTGTCTTTCCCTACACGAAGGGACGTCGTCGGCGCCAGCCGCGCAAAAGGCCTGAAAAAATACTAGCCTCCCGTACTTGGTGTACCCCCCCTTTTTTTTCGCGCTAAAAATAGGCCGCCCCCCTGGTAAAATCCGTACGGTCTTCCAGTCCGCCAAAGTCGAAACGGCGCGTCTCTGGGGCCCCCGGGGCCCGAGATATGATTTTTTTTCCGAAAAGTGCCAAAAACCGCGCTACCGGACAATTCCACCAGGTGGCGTGCGACCATACTAGCCTAATGCCGGGATTGCGTGGCAAATGTACGCCGGCCTGAGCCGCGCAATGCATTGCCGGCGCCAATGTGATACATTGCAAATGTACGCCCGATGGGATTCCCCATGATACGCGTCAGTACATGCCCCAAGGGTCCAAATTTGTAAAATACTGGCCAAATGTACACGCGATACTTCTCAATTGTACGCCCAATGGGATTCCCCATACTACACATTAGGACATACTCCCCCGGTCGAAATTTGTAATTTACTTGCCAAATGTACACGCGATACTTTCCAATTGTACGCCCAATGGGATTCCCCATACTACACATTAGGACATACTCCCCCGGTCCAAATTTGTAATTTACTGGGCAAATGTACATGTAATACATCCCAATTGTACGCACAATGGGATTATCAATAGAACACATGGGAACATGCACCCCCGGTCCAAATTTGTAAAATACTGGCCAAATGTACACGCGATACTTCCCAATTGTACTCCCAATGGGATTATGAATAGAACACATGGGAACATACTCCCCCGGTCCAAATTTGTAATTTACTGGGCAAATGTACATGCAATACTTCCCAATTGTACGCCCAATGGGATTATCAATAGAACACATGGGAACATACTCCCCCGGTCCAAATTTTGAACAATACATGGCAAATGTACATAATATACTTGCCAAATGTACGCCTAATGGAATTACCCATAATACACTTCACTCCATACTCCCCCAGTCCAAATTTTGAAATTTACTGGGCAAATGTACATATCCAGTGTATTACATTGCCGGTGGCAGTGTAATACATTGCAAATGTACACAAAATTGGATTATCAATAGAACACATGGGAACATACTCCCCCAGACCAAATTTTGAACAATACATGGCAAATGTACAAGCTATACTTGCCAAATGTACGCCCAATGGAATTACCCATAATACACTTCACTCCATACTTCCCCCAGTCCAAATTTTGAAATTTACTGGGCAAATGTACATTTTCAGTGTATTACATTGCCGGTGGCAGTGTAATACATTGCAAATGTACACAAAATTGGATTATCAATAGAACACATGGGAACATACTCCCCCAGTCCAAATTTTGAACAATACTTGGCAAATGTACATAATATACTTGCCAAATGTACGCCTAATGGAATTACCCATAATACACTTCACTCCATACTCCCCCAGTCCAAATTTTGAAATTTACTGGGCAAATGTACATATCCAGTGTATTACATTGCCGGTGGCAGTGTAATACATTGCAAATGTACACAAAATTGGATTATCAATAGAACTCATGGGAACATACTCCCCCGGTCCAAATTTTGAACAATACATGGCAAATGTACATAATATACTTGCCAAATGTACGCCCAATGGAATTACCCATAATACACTTCACTCCATACTCCCCCAGTCCAAATTTTGAAATTTACTGGGCAAATGTACATTTTCAGCGTATTACATTGCCGGTGGCAGTGTAATACATTGCAAATGTACACAAAATTGGATTATCAATAGAACACATGGGAACATACTCCCCCAGTCCAAATTTTGAACAATACATGGCAAATGTACAAGCTATACTTGCCAAAAGACCACCCAATGGAATTACCCATAATACACTTCACTCCATACTTCCCCCAGTCCAAATTTTGAAATTTACTGGGCAAATGTACATTTTCAGTGTATTACATTGCCGGTGGCTGTGTAATACATTGCAAATGTACACAAAATTGGATTATCAATAGAACACATGGGAACATACTCCCCCAGTCCAAATTTTGAACAATACTTGGCAAATGTACATAATATACTTGCCAAATGTACGCCTAATGGAATTACCCATAATACACTTCACTCCATACTCCCCCAGTCCAAATTTTGAAATTTACTGGGCAAATGTACATATCCAGTGTATTACATTGCCGGTGGCAGTGTAATACATTGCAAATGTACACAAAATTGGATTATCAATAGAACTCATGGGAACATACTCCCCCAGTCCAGATTTTGAACAATACTTGGCAAATGTACATAATATACTTGCCAAATGTACGCCTAATGGAATTACCCATAATACACTTCACTCCATACTCCCCCAGTCCAAATTTTGACATTTACTGGCCAAATGTACATATCCAGTGTATTACATTGCCGGTGGCTGTGTAATACATTGCAAATGTACACAAAATTGGATTATCAATAGAACACATGGGAACATACTCCCCCAGTCCAAATTTTGAACAATACAGGGCAAATGTACATAACATACTTGCCAAATGTACGCCTAATGGAATTACCCATAATACACTTCACTCCATACTCCCCCAGTCCAAATTTTGAAATTTACTGGGCAAATGTACATATCCAGTGTATTACATTGCCGGTGGCTGTGTAATACATTGCAAATGTACACAAAATTGGATTATCAATAGAACACATGGGAACATACTCCCCCAGTCCAAATTTTGAACAATACATGGCAAATGTACAAGCTATACTTGCCAAAAGACCACCCAATGGAATTACCCATAATACACTTCACTGCATACTCCCCCAGTCCAAATTTTGAAATTTACTGGGCAAATGTACATTTTCAGTGTATTACATTGCCGGTGGCAGTGTAATACATTGCAAATGTACACAAAATTGGATTATCAATAGAACACATGGGAACATACTCCCCCAGTCCAAATTTTGAACAATACTTGGCAAATGTACATAATATACTTGCCAAATGTACGCCTAATGGAATTACCCATAATACACTTCACTGCATACTCCCCCAGTCCAAATTTTGAAATTTACTGGGCAAATGTACATTTTCAGTGTATTACATTGCCGGTGGCAGTGTAATACATTGCAAATGTACACAAAATTGGATTATCAATAGAACACATAGGAACATACTCCCCCAGTCCAAATTTTGAACAATACATGGCAAATGTACATGCTATACTTGCCAAAAGACCACCCAATGGAATTACCCATAATACACTTCACTCCATACTTCCCCCAGTCCAAATTTTGAAATTTACTGGGCAAATGTACATTTTCAGTGTATTACATTGCCGGTGGCAGTGTAATACATTGCAAATGTACACAAAATTGGATTATCAATAGAACACATAGGAACATACTCCCCCAGTCCAAATTTTGAACAATACATGGCAAATGTACAAGCTATACTTGCCAAAAGACCACCCAATGGAATTACCCATAATACACTTCACTCCATACTTCCCCCAGTCCAAATTTTGAAATTTACTGGGCAAATGTACATTTTCAGTGTATTACATTGCCGGTGGCAGTGTAATACATTGCAAATGTACACAAAATTGGATTATCAATAGAACACATGGGAACATACTCCCCCAGTCCAAATTTTGAACAATACTTGGCAAATGTACATAATATACCTGCCAAAAGACCACCCAATGGAATTACCCATAATACACTTCACTCCATACTTCCCCCAGTCCAAATTTTGAAATTTACTGGGCAAATGTACATTTTCAGTGTATTACATTGCCGGTGGCAGTGTAATACATTGCAAATGTACACAAAATTGGATTATCAATAGAACACATGGGAACATACTCCCCCAGACCAAATTTTGAACAATACATGGCAAATGTACAAGCTATACTTGCCAAATGTACGCCCAATGGAATTACCCATAATACACTTCACTCCATACTCCCCCAGTCCAAATATTTCATTTACTGGGCAAATGTACATGATTTACTTCCAATTTGTACACCCAATCTCCTGGCTACAGGAGTCATGGAGATTGTCCTACCTCTGGTCCCCCTCTCCCAGCCTCTGGTCCACCTCTGTCCCTCTGGTCCCCCTCTCTCCCAGCCTCTGTTCCCCTACCTGGGCAGCAATCTGGGCTCAAACAGCCTGGGCCTGCCCACCTCCATAACCTGGCGCTCCCTGAGGGCCAGAGTACCCTCTCTTAAGCACCCTCCACTGACTAAACCAAGATAGCCGCGGCCCCAGGAAAAATGGACACCAGGTAACACAAATCCACTTTTGGGCACTTGGGAACCCTCTGGACTTAGTCTGATTTCCGAAAAGTTTTTGGTCACCAGTGAACCCTCTGGACTTGGTCTTATTTTTGAATTTTTTTTTGGGCACCTGGTAACCCACACTCTGGACTTAGTCTGATTTCCCAAAATTTTTTGGGCACCTGGGAACCCTCTGGACTTAGTCTGATTTCCGAAAAAATTTTGGGCACCTGGTTACCCAAACTCTGGACTTAGTCTGATTTCCGAAAATTTTTTGGGCACATGGTTACCCATACTCTGGACTTAGTCTGATTTCCGAAAATTTTTTGGGCACATGGTTACCCATACTCTGGACTTAGTCTGATTTCCGAAAATTTTTTGGGCACATGGTTACCCAAACTCTGTTTTACTGGTCAAATGTACATGATTTACTTCCAATTTGTACACCCACTTTCCTGGCTACAGGAGTCATGGAGATTGCCCGTCCTCTGGTTCCCCTCTCCCAGCCTCTGGTCCCCCTACCTGGGTAGCACTTTGGGCTCTGGGCACCTGGGACTACTGGGCAAATGTACACGCAATACTTCCCAATTGTACGCCCAATGGGATTCCCCATACTACACATTAGGACATACTCCCCCGGTCAAAATTTGTAATTTACTGGGCAAATGTACACGCAATACTTCTCAATTGTACGCCCAATGGGATTCCCCATACTACATATTAGGACATACTCCCCCGGTCAAAATTTGTAATTTACTGGGCAAATGTACACGCAATACTACTCAATTGTACGCCCAATGGAATTACCCATAATGCACTTCACTCCATACTCCCCCGGTCAAAATTTGTAATTTACTGGGCAAATGTACACGCAATACTTCTCAATTGTACGCCCAATGGGATTCCCCATACTACATATTAGGACATACTCCCCCGGTCAAAATTTGTAATTTACTGGGCAAATGTACACGCAATACTTCTCAATTGTATGCCCAATGGAATTACCCATAATGCACTTCACTCCATACTCCCCCGGTCAAAATTTGTAATTTACTGGGCAAATGTACACACAATACTTCTCAATTGTACGCCCAATGGGATTCCCCATACTACATATTAGGACATACTCCCCCGGTCAAAATTTGTAATTTACTGGGCAAATGTACACGCCATACTTGTCAATTGTACGCCCAATGGAATTAACCATAATGCACTTCACTCCATACTCCCCCAGTCCAAATTTGTAATTTAATGGGCAAATGTACACGAAAATACTTCCCAATTGTACGCCCAATGGGATTCCCCATAATACACATCAGGACATACTTCCCCAGTCAAAATTTGTGATTATTACTGGGCAAATGTACATGCAATACATCCCAATTGTATGCCCAATGGATATTCCCATAATGCACTTTACTCCATACTCCCCATGGCCACATTTTGAAATGTACTGGGAAAATGTACTTGGAATTTTTCCCAATTGTGCACCTAATGGGATTACCCCATAGAACACATTTGTACATACTTCCCCTGTCCATTTCTTGACATTAACTGGAAAAAATTTACATAGAAAAAAACTCAGGTAGGCTAACTCCTGTAAATGTACAGGACTTGTCCTTACCTACTCGTGTACATTTGCAATGTAAATGAATGGGTAGGAAATACTGCCCAATTGTACATTTGAAGGGGACATCTTAAAGACATGGGAGTTGGATTTTCCAAGTGTACATTACGAAAGAAATGTATTGCACATATTTATTAAGCATTTTAAGCCTTTTCTTCAATGTACAATTGGGCAGTATTTCCTACCCATTCATTTACATTGCAAATGTACAGGACTTGTCCTTACCTACTCGTGTACATTTGCAATGTAAATGAATGGGTAGGAAATACTGCCCAATTGTACATTTGAAGGGGACATCTTAAAGACATGGGAGTTGGATTTTCCAAGTGTACATTACGAAAGAAATGTATTGCACATATTTATTAAGCATTTTAAGCCTTTTCTTTAATGTACAATTGGGCAGTATTTCCTACCCATTCATTTACATTGCAAATGTACAGGACTTGTCCTTACCTACTCGTGTACATTTACAATGTAAATGAATGGGTAGGAAATACTGCCCAATTGTACATTTGAAGGGAAACATCTTAAAGACATGGGAGTTGGATTTTCCAAGTGTACATTACGAAAGAAATGTATTGCACATATTTATTAAGCATTTTAAGCCTTTTCTTCAATGTACAATTGGGCAGTATTTCCTACCCATTCATTTACATTGCAAATGTACAGGACATGTCCTTACCTACTCGTGTACATTTGCAATGTAAATGAATGGGTAGGAAATACTGCCCAATTGTACATTTGAAGGAAACATCTTAAAGACATGGGAGTTGGATTTTCCAAGTGTACATTACGAAAGAAATGTATTGCACATATTTATTAAGCATTTTAAGCCTTTTCTTCAATGTACAATTGGGCAGTATTTCCTACCCATTCATTTACATTGCAAATGTACAGGACATGTCCTTACCTACTCGTGTACATTTGCAATGTAAATGAATGGGTAGGAAATACTGCCCAATTGTACATTTGAAGGAAACATCTTAAAGGCATGGGAGTTGGATTTTCCAAGTGTACATCAAGAAACAAATGTGTTGCACATTATTATTATGCATTTTAAGGCTTTTTTTCAATGTACAATTGGGCAGTATTTCCTACCCATTCATTTACATTGCAAATGTACAGGACATGTCCTTACCTACTCGTGTACATTTGCAATGTAAATGAATGGGTAGGAAATACTGCCCAATTGTACATTTGAAGGAAACATCTTAAAGGCATGGGAGTTGGATTTTCCAAGTGTACATCAAGAAACAAATGTGTTGCACATTATTATTATGCATTTTAAGGCTTTTTTTCAATGTACAATTGGGCAGTATTTCCTACCCATTCATTTACATTGCAAATGTACAGGACATGTCCTTACCTACTCGTGTACATTTGCAATGTAAATGAATGGGTAGGAAATACTGCCCAATTGTACATTTGAAGGAAACATCTTAAAGGCATGGGAGTTGGATTTTCCAAGTGTACATCAAGAAACAAATGTGTTGCACATTATTATTATGCATTTTAAGGCTTTTTTTCAATGTACAATTGGGCAGTATTTCCTACCCATTCATTTACATTGCAAATGTACAGGACATGTCCTTACCTACTCGTGTACATTTGCAATGTAAATGAATGGGTAGGAAATACTGCCCAATTGTACATTTGAAGGAAACATCTTAAAGGCATGGGAGTTGGATTTTCCAAGTGTACATCAAGAAACAAATGTGTTGCACATTATTATTATGCATTTTAAGGCTTTTTTTCAATGTACAATTGGGCAGTATTTCCTACCCATTCATTTACATTGCAAATGTACAGGACATGTCCTTACCTACTCGTGTACATTTGCAATGTAAATGAATGGGTAGGAAATACTGCCCAATTGTACATTTGAAGGAAACATCTTAAAGGCATGGGAGTTGGATTTTCCAAGTGTACATCAAGAAACAAATGTGTTGCACATTATTATTATGCATTTTAAGGCTTTTTTTCAATGTACAATTGGGCAGTATTTCCTACCCATTCATTTACATTGCAAATGTACAGGACATGTCCTTACCTACTCGTGTACATTTGCAATGTAAATGAATGGGTAGGAAATACTGCCCAATTGTACATTTGAAGGAAACATCTTAAAGGCATGGGAGTTGGATTTTCCAAGTGTACATCAAGAAACAAATGTGTTGCACATTATTATTATGCATTTTAAGGCTTTTTTTCAATGTACAATTGGGCAGTATTTCCTACCCATTCATTTACATTGCAAATGTACAGGACATGTCCTTACCTACTCGTGTACATTTGCAATGTAAATGAATGGGTAGGAAATACTGCCCAATTGTACATTTGAAGGAAACATCTTAAAGACATGGGAGTTGGATTTTCCAAGTGTACATCAAGAAACAAATGTGTTGCACATTATTATTATGCATTTTAAGGCTTTTTTTCAATGTACAATTGGGCAGTATTTCCTACCCATTCATTTACATTGCAAATGTACAAGACATGTCCTTACCTACTCGTGTACATTTGCAATGTAAATGAATGGGTAGGAAATACTGCCCAATTGTACATTTGAAGGAAACATCTTAAAGGCATGGGAGTTGGATTTTCCAAGTGTACATCAAGAAACAAATGTGTTGCACATTATTATTAAGCATTTTAAGGCTTTTCTTCAATGTACAATTGGGCAGTATTTCCTACCCATTCATTTACATTGCAAATGTACAAGAGTCAGTTAAGGTAACTCCTGTACATTTGCAATGCACAGAGGGGAACCCCTAACAGGTATGAGGTATGTTCTCCCCTTTCATGAACATTGCTTGTTGTGTTTTTCTTGGACTGTACATTTGCTGTGTAATACATTGCCACTGGCAATGTATTACGCAGGCCCTGGACGTAAACAAGGCCCGAAACACATCCTGTGTAGTAGTGATTTATGTGTTTTTGACATATTGCGGCCCGTAGGACGCTCATAGACACACCGTTTTCGACGTGCTCCATCGGGGGAATGGGGTGATGAATCATCCACACAGTTATGCCAGCTGTGTGCAGTTTTTCATTCTGCAATTGTACAATTTGTATTCAGCAATTGTACACTTTGCTCTCTCCCATTGACAATACATTGCCTACTCCTCAAATTTCACCTCAAGCTTTAACGGGTTTCCGAGTGTCGTAAAGAGCTGTGCTTCGGATATGTTCATCGGGGGTGGGCCTAGTCTACCTGGTACGATCTGTAGCCTCCTGCGTCCACAGGAAGTCACCTCTGACCCCCGAAACTTTTTGCAAGTCATCCCATAGACAATACATTGCCTACTCCTCAAATTTCACCTCAAGCTTTAACGGGTTTCCGAGTGTCGTAAAGAGCTGTGCTTCGGATATGTTCATCGGGGGTGTGCCTAGTCTACCTGGTACGATCTGTAGCCTCCTGCGTCCACAGGAAGCCGTTTGTGACCCCCGAAATGTGTTACAGGCATCCCATGTATAATACATTGCCACCGGCAATGTAATACGCAGGCAATGGACGTAGACTAGGCCCGAAACACATCCTGTGTAGTAGTGATTTATGTGTTTTTGACATATTGCGGCCCGTAGGACGCTCATAGACACACCGTTTTCGACGTGCTCCATCGGGGGAATGGGGTGATGAATCATCCACACAGTTATGCCAGCTGTGTGCAGTTTTTCATTCTGCAATTGTACAATTTGTATTCAGCAATTGTACACTTTGCTCTCTCCCATTGACAATACATTGCCTACTCCTCAAATTTCACCTCAAGCTTTAACGGGTTTCCGAGTGTCGTAAAGAGTTGTGCTTCGGATATGTTCATCGGGGGTGGGCCTAGTCTACCTGGTACGATCTGTAGCCTCCTGCGTCCACAGGAAGCCGTTTGTGACCCCCGAAATGTGTTACAGGCATCCCATGTATAATACATTGCCACCGGCAATGTAATACGCAGGCAATGGACGTAGACTAGGCCCGAAACACATCCTGTGTAGTAGTGATTTATGTGTTTTTGACATATTGCGGCCCGTAGGACGCTCATAGACACACCGTTTTCGACGTGCTCCATCGGGGGAATGGGGTGATGAATCATCCACACAGTTATGCCAGCTGTGTGCAGTTTTTCATTCTGAAATTGTACAATTTGTTTTCAGCAATTGTACACTTTGCTCTCTCCCATTGACAATACATTGCCTACTCCTCAAATTTCAACTCAAGCTTTAACGGGTTTCCGAGTGTCGTAAAGAGCTGTGCTTCGGATATGTTCATCGGGGGTGGGCCTAGTCTACCTGGTACGATCTGTAGCCTCCTGCGTCCACAGGAAGTCACCTCTGACCCCCGAAACTTTTTGCAAGTCATCCCATAGACAATACATTGCCTACTCCTCAAATTTCACCTCAAGCTTTAACGGGTTTCCGAGTGTCGTAAAGAGCTGTGCTTCGGATATGTTCATCGGGGGTGTGCCTAGTCTACCTGGTACGATCTGTAGCCTCCTGCGTCCACAGGAAGCCGTTTGTGACCCCCGAAATGTGTTACAGGCATCCCATGTATAATACATTGCCACCGGCAATGTAATACGCAGGCAATGGACGTAGACTAGGCCCGAAACACATCCTGTGTAGTAGTGATTTATGTGTTTTTGACATATTGCGGCCCGTAGGACGCTCATAGACACACCGTTTTCGACGTGCTCCATCGGGGGAATGGGGTGATGAATCATCCACACAGTTATGCCAGCTGTGTGCAGTTTTTCATTCTGAAATTGTACAATTTGTTTTCAGCAATTGTACACTTTGCTCTCTCCCATTGACAATACATTGCCTACTCCTCAAATTTCAACTCAAGCTTTAACGGGTTTCCGAGTGTCGTAAAGAGCTGTGCTTCGGATATGTTCATCGGGGGTGGGCCTAGTCTACCTGGTACGATCTGTAGCCTCCTGCGTCCACAGGAAGTCACCTCTGACCCCCGAAACTTTTTGCAAGTCATCCCATTGACAATACATTGCCTACTCCTCAAATTTCAACACAAGCTTTAACGGGTTTCCGAGTGTCGTAAAGAGCTGTGCTTCGGATATGTTCATCGGGGGTGGGCCTAGTCTACCTGATACGATCTGTAGCCTCCTGCGTCCACAGGAAGTCACCTCTGACCCCCGAAATGTGTTACAGGTTATCCCATTGACAATACATTGGCTACTCAACACAGCCTTTAAAGTGTTTCCGAGTGTCGTAAAGAGCTGTTCTTCGGATATGTTCATCACAGGGTGGCCTCGTCCTGCGTCCACCAGATGTCATGTGTGACCCCGTCCCCCAAAGCTGTTTCGCCCAATGGAATCCATTGGGTGACCTATTTTGACCTTTATCCCTCACAGACAAGCCATTTTCGATGTGGTGCATCAGGGGAACTCTAACTTTGCTCTTCATCTACTCTACCTCTTGTCTACACCTCTATTGCTGCTCGCCTCTGCCCCTCATCCATCACTTCATTAGTCCTCCATCATTCTGCGACTCCGCTCTTCCTATAGCACTACACACCTCCTCCTGATCTCCCCACCATACCGCACCTCCTCTATGACCATGCGCCTACTATATCACTCTGCCCATCCTCCTTATCTCCACCCCTCCATCAGTCCATGCCTCCTCAATAACACTGCGCCTCCTATATCCATGGGGACCACCTCCATCATTCCACACCTCCTCTATGACCCTGTGCCTCCAATATCTCTCTCTACCCCTCTTCCATCAGTCCATGCCTCCCTCTATGACACAGTGCCTCCTTTATCACTCTGCACCCTGTCCAGACTGTCTCCTTCTCATGTACAGTTGGGCAGTATTTCCTACCCATTCAAATACATTGCAAATGTACAGGACTTATCCTTACTGACTCGTGTACATTTGCAATGTAAATGAATGGGTAGGAAATACTGCCCAATTGTACAATGTAGAAAAGGCTTAAAATGCTTAATAATAATGTGTAATACATTTGCTTCTTCATGTACACTTGTAAAATCCAACTCCCATGTCTTTAAGAAGTCTCCTTCTCATGTACAATTAGGCGGTATTATAAGTACATTTACCCAGTATATGTCAAAATTTGGACTGGGGGAGTATGAGTGAAGTGTAAAATGGGGTAATTCAATTGGGAGTACTACTGGTACGTACTATGAGTACATTTGTCCAGTAAATGTCAATATATGGACTGGGGGAATATGGAGTGAGGTGTATTATGGGGTAATTTCATTGGGTGTACAATTGGGAAGTATTCTAAGTACATTTGCCCAGTAAATGTCATAATTTGGAATGGGGGAGTATGGAGTGAAGAGTATTATGGGTGATCCCATCGGGCACACAATTGAGAAGTATTATAGGTACATTTGCACAGCAAATGTAAAAATGTTGACTCCGGGGGTCTCGGACCAAAGCGTATGGGTAGTCTCATTAGTTGTACAATTGGGCAGTATAACTTGTACATTTGCCTAGTAAAAGTCAAAATTTTGACTTTGGGGGTCTCGGACAACAGCATATGGGTGGTCTGATATGTTGTACAATTGGGCAGTATAACTTGTACATTTGCCTAGTAAAAGTCAAAATTTTGACTTTGGGGGTCTCGGACAACAGCATATGGGTGGTCTGATATGTTGTACAATTGGGCAGTATAACTTGTACATCTGCCTAGTAAAAGTCAAAATTTTGACTTTGGGGGTCTCGGACAACAGCATATGGGTGGTCTGATATGTTGTACAATTGGGCAGTATAACTTGTACATTTGCCTAGTAAAAGTCAAAATTTTGACTCCAGGGTCATCTGACCGAAGTCTATGGATGTTTTAATAGGATGTACATTTGGGCGGTATAATTTGTACATTTGCCTAGTAAAAGTCAAAATTTTGACTCCAGGGTCATCTGACCGAAGTCTATGGGTGTTTTAATAGGATGTACATTTGGGCGGTATAATTTGTACATTTGCCTAGTAAAAGTCAAAATTTTGACTCCAGGGTCATCTGACCGAAGTCTATGGATGTTTTAATAGGATGTACATTTGGGCGGTATAATTTGTACATTTGCCTAGTAAAAGTCAAAATTTTGACTCCAGGGTTCTCTGACCGAAGTCTATGGGTGTTCTCATAAGATGTACAATTGGGCGGTATAATTTGTACATTTGCCTAGTAAATGTCAAAATTTTTGACTTGGGGGGTCCAGGACCGAATAGAATGGGCAGACCCATTGGGCGTACAATTGGGCAGTACAACTGTACACGGGCAATATAAACGACGGTCACCTCAGCTGCCCAACTCTAGAAACCCTGATTCTCCTCCAGTTTGAGTTCGGTGGAGCTAGAGTCCCTCTAGTGGAATTTTCATGAACTGCAGTTTTGGCAGGAGGGCTGTACACCAAGTTAGTAAAACTAGCCTCCTGCCGCCAAACAGGCAGCTTTTTTTTTTGGGAGGGTAGAGCGTCAATGTACAATGCATGCCCATTCATTTTTGTCCATTAAGGTAGTACCGGGCCTTACCTCTTGCAACCAGATGCTTCAATAGCCTTAATATCTCTCATTTTAAATCAATTTTTCTTACCTTTGGATAGGTATAAAGAACATAGAGGTAGGACTGGTTCTCAAAACATTTCTAATATTATTACTGGGCTGCTAACATCCCCGCAATCATATTTTGGCTTGACAACTGGAATTGAATGGTACATTAGGATTGCAACCCATTCTCTATTGGCCCTGTGATCATATCCCCTGTCAACCTGCTTAAATCACTTTATAGATAATAATACATTTTTATACAGTGCCTTTTAAGAGTACTTATAACTCCTTTACTTCTCCGCAATCTCCACACAATACGCCGTAATGCCAAAGCAAAGACATGGTTTTAGGAATCTGTGCCAGATCTTCTGGTGTTGCACATCTGCTGTAGAACTGGGCCCTTTCTGCCATGCTTCCTTGTAAATATTCTCAATCTCTCAAGCGCTGTCAGAATGAATGGGGAGCACCGGTGAACTGCGATTCAGGTGCATTTCAGGTCACCCCAAAGACATTAAGTGTGAGAAAAACCAGAACAGCACTGGATATCCATCA
The DNA here is from genome assembly GCF_011004845.1 of Esox lucius. NCBI lineage: Eukaryota > Metazoa > Chordata > Actinopteri > Esociformes > Esocidae > Esox > Esox lucius. The sequence continues at coordinate 15,121,498 of NC_047586.1, forward strand.
GAAGATGCATTTTACATTGCCACTAGTTTGCCATTATCAAGCAATTGTTTTTAAATGTAAAGCATAATGTAAAGCATAATGTAAAGCAGGGAAGCCAGACTTCCAAGGGCTCATCTTCTCACCTTGCTTTATTCAAGGTTTTTAGTGAATTAGTGTTTGAGGGTCACATTTTAAAGTGTGAAACCAAGTGACGAAAATAAAGGGGACTAAAAGAAACTGATATAATTCTAAAATGCACAAACTGGCTTGACAAACTGTTACAATCATTTGTTATAATATATATTTTTTAACTTTTACAGATTAGTCAGACAGATGGAGCAGATATATACTTGATCCGCTCAAAACCACAGGTAGACTTCCCAAAAGGTTAAACAGCTAGACAGAGGGTTGAGAGGGAACATCTGTGTGTGTGTTTGCATGCGTGTGTGTTTGTGTGCTGGTCAGCAGCCACTCACAGGGAAATTGTACGCACAGTTGCGTCGCACAAGGGCGTATTTGGTCTCCAGCTCCAGCGGGTAGGCTTGGATGTCCAAATGGTCGTTTTCATGCTGCAGACCCAGAACACACAGCTTCTTATAGAACTCCAGAAACCACAGGTGCTGCTCATCTGTGAAAGATGCTGGATAAGAGAAAAATTATGACCAAATTTAACAAACAGCAATTAGAATGTGATGTGTTTCAATTTTTAGGGTGGTTCAGCAATATTCTAAACCCTCTTGTTCAATGTGGCCAATATCAGAGTTCTGAAATACATCTGAGAGTGACATGCAGCCTTTTAAGAGTGAGGGTGTGACAGACCAGCAGGTCTAAAACCCACCTGAAAGTCCATGACAGAGCTTGCCGTACTGAAACGACAATGTAGCCAGTACCGCTTCATCTGCTTTAAAACACTTCTCACAGAACGTCTTCACCAGCGGAAAAATAACACGTGTCCTGTCATCTAAAAAGTGGGGAGAGAAAGATAATTTTAAATGATGGTTCTGGTAAAGCTGGGAGTATCTTGCAAAGAGTAATTAGACAATTACTTATCAGCCCTCAAGCACATTGTGGTCCCAATCCCCAAATAATTCAACACAACATGACGTTATGTAACTAATTATGTGCCCATGGAGTGTAGAAGGCCAACCTTGCTACCTTTCCTCAACCCTTAATGACTTGCCTGGACAGATCTGAAGACCAGACAGATTAAACCAACAAGGTCAAAGTCTGAACTAAATCAGATGATTAGGTTGAACTGAACTAGGGTTCTTGAGTATAACAAAATTATTAAATGTTTTATCTGTATTAGTAAGAAATCCAGTAGCTTACAGATTTAAAGTAACTTTTCTTGCTTGCTTACTACTACAAGCTTTGCTGTGATAATATGCAAACCATGTCATTTCAGCTGGGTCAGAATGATGAAAGACAAGGAAGGTGACCAACAGTGACCTCTTCTGGGGAGTGGTATGTTAGGCAAACTAATTACATACAATGTGATTTTCTGGATTCTTGTTTTAGATTTCGTCACTCACAGTTTCGTCACTCAAGAGTACCTATGATAAAAATGACAGACTTCTACATGCTTTGTAAGTGGGAAAACCTGCCCACTGAATACCTTTCAAGTGCATTAATAATAATTTCAAATGTGTATGTCTTTAATGAAATGAACAATGAAATATCTATAGTAATTATCAAAAATCTATACCCCCCTTCCTGCTCAAGCATGAGCACTAAGGAGGTAAAGACAGTTTAAGAGATGGGTATAAAAAGAAGGCAATAAATATCACTTGGGAGCACATTGAAGACCCTTATTCACAAGTGGCAGGCGTATTAAACCAACAAAACCCTGCTGAGCTCAGGCAACACCTACAACCTTTATGACAAGCAAACAGGAGACTGATCAGACGATTCTCATCAGCAGGAACTGGAAATAGGAAGAATCTGTATGAAGAGTCTGCTCCATACTGTATTAGGCATGGACTTTATGCCCAACCATAGGTCTTATAAATGCTTCATTAAAGATGTACAAATGATTAAAAAACACTTTATTATGTCAATAAAGTGTTGATGTTCAATTTATTTTTGGGATTGGCATTTGTGTGAGCTGGTGAGACTGCACAAGACATTTAGAGTGAAATGGTGAGAGTGAGGTCTATGTGAGGTGGTGGTTTTATAAGATTTAAATGAGACCATGACAGGGTATGATACAGGTTAGGTGGTGTCATTGTAGGTTTCTCACCACTGTCGAACATCTCCAGCAAGTTAATGATGGTGTCGAAGGCGGCCAGGCGCACGGTGCTCCCCTCATCCCGAGACAATTCGACAAGCTCAGGCAGCACTGCTGCCTTGGTGTAATCCAGTCTATGGCACCAGAGGAAAATGGGAGAGGACATTATATATATATACATACATACATACATACATATATATATATACACACATATATAACAAACACACATTCCCAGTAAAGGGACAAACTCATAGCTCTCATGCCTCAAGGTTTTAAAAATAGACTTGAGAATAGCATGCGACAAATGTCCAATATAGCATGAGTCAGATGTCAGAGTAATTTACTGTTTTCAAACCTTGATTGCTTCTAACGATTGATTCTAAAAGCTACAAACTTTAAGTTCAAATGTGTTACTATAGACAATAGCTTAACCCTTTTAAGACTGATATGCAATACGCATCAAATGTTTTCCAAAGCTGTTCACATGATTTTATTTCAATTGTAGCATGCTGTGGTTTTAGAACTTAAGTGTGGACAACTTCAATCTGATGGCATGTCCAAAATATATTGGGCAGACCTGGGCCTAATCAGGCCTAATACTTTATCAAGGTATTTAAACAGTTGACCCTAATAATCACTTTCATTGGGTTGCCCCATTTCGCTAGGGGATAACTTTTTCACACCTGAAGATTGCATGCAAGAACAACATTTGCAATTTTTTTCTCCCACACTATACTGTATGTACTACTATAAAGGCTGGAATTGTTCGTATGGCGTAATGAACCATTTCTCATGCACATGCAAATGTTTTGAGCGTGTATCCTCCGAATCTCTCGTGTCGAAAAAAGAGGGGGAAAGAGCAGTAATTCTGCAAGACGGAGGACAGTCCCCCGTGAAGTAGTTAACCTCGATATAGACTATCTAACTTTCAACCCTGGCGTTACAACGATTTCATCCCATGAATTCACATCCGTATGTTGGTCTTTACAAAGACGACTACCAATAGTAGTTACAGAAAAACAGTAGAGGATTTTGTCATCAATCTGATAGGCCGTTTATCACAGACAAGGGGAGGTTTGCGGATTAATATGTGTATATGTAGATTCCTTGTGTTACCATTCTGTAGGTTATTTTTTATTTTTGTTCTTCAAGTGCATGATCAATATCAGATTTCTGCGTCTGCTTTCTGGGGGCAACGACTTTAAAGGGGTAGAACAAATAAGAAAAACTGTGCACCAGAAGATAAAAATATACTCCCTAGCTAAATATTAAAATAAAAATGCTATAAAATAATTCAACAAATGTATCAGTCATGCTTGAATGAGTTCTATTTGCATTTTTCGACAAGGGTCCGTAAGTAAGCATTTCACTGTTAGTCTACAGTAGTTAAGAAACAAAAAAAGGATTGTGTTTTTACACAGTTCCATTTATTATATTATAGCCATTCCAATGAGCACCTACTCCAATGAGGCACCACTGACCTGTACATTATCTAAAGTGTTTTGTACTACTGTAATATCCTATATTATTTTCTTTTACCCGATTCCTCTGGCGATGTTCTCCAGTTGGCGACACATGCAGGAGCGGACCTCATATTCCACATCCTGGCAAAGGGACCTCACCAGGGGCAGGAGGTCCTTCTTCACTCTGCCAAAAGAGGTTCAATCAGTTCAGGGAGAATATCAAGAGAAATCAAGACAATCCATATTTAGTATTAGATAGGAATCGTAAAGGTTACAATAATGTTTTTTAATAACACTTTAATATGTATTGAATTGAAGCAAATTCAGCTGAGTTTTACACCACTGTCCTAGTAGAGTTAGGGTGGGCATACTCTGCACACTCCCCCAAATGTTACCATTTGGAAGGATAAAACCCAATTAAGGCACCCAAGCAATGCTCTAAAACTACATAGAAAGTATGTAGACATAAATGTCCAGTACTTACAATATTATTGTATAATGATACAGTGTAAACAACAGATTGTTAATTGCAGGTTTACTAGAAAAGGTATAAATAGATAAGTCATATACAATACATGTAATTTCATGGGTTACCATTTTAACTAATTAAAATAAAAATGTCCTTACAAAAAAGAGAATTTACAAGCTTACACTGGAGACTCAAACTTGCAGGCCACCTTCCCCAGGATACGACAACTGGCTAGGCGAGCCTGCACGGACTGTGAGAGCTGAGCTTTGGACACTAGCGGACTGAGAATCTGCATGACAACCAATAGGTATAGATTGTTAGGTACACATTACAAGAACTTAAAGCTTCATAGAACGTTGGATGCTTGAAACAGAGTTGCTGCTGGGTAGCTTTGTGCAACCACCCCCAACTTTTTGGCAACACATCTTCAATCAGTTATAATGTTTCATCATTTTAAGTAAACCTGGACCTCTCTCTGACCAGTTTCAACTGAAATTATTCAATACGAACTGAACTAACTAGCTACCTTAGTTAATGTAGTTTCCTTTATCTAATTACCTAACTGCTAACTATATATAATAGCGCTGCTTGGAATTTCATATTTGTTAGCTGTTAAATTGTAGTGCAAGGATTGTCTAAATCAACCCTTTTGATAGCAAATGTTTCATGATGTAATAATGCAAACTACATAAGGTGAGTTCAGCTTCAAGTTCATTGTCTGTTGAATACAATTTTTGTAAGATGTGAACTGCTGAAAAAGCAATGTTGCTAATTCTTTACTGAAAGTAAAACAAAAAATTGTGTGACAGTTGTATTGTATAATCCCAGCCGTTGAGTTTTAGGGAACGAACAGACTGCTTAAGGAAGCCAAAGCCGGCATCCTGGACCATTCTAAATGTAACTTCCCAACCAATCACATTTCCATACAAGTAATTGTGGCTGACTGAACTTGTTGTGCATAGCATTGTCATACTGAGAAATTAAACCCCCTTACTTTCTTCCAGTTGCACTGTTAGAAGAAGCCATCTTGATTTCATGGAAATGCATGTCCCTCATATAAGATAGGGAGCTGTTGACACAATGTCTAAATGCCTTGTCCCTTTTATGTCCTCTGAGATAGTTGTTCTAGACAATCTGAATCTTGACTGGCTTAATGCCAGCCGCTGATAAACTGAAGAGCTTATGTATTGATTTTAATTTGACACAGCTGATTTTATGACTTAAAAATCTTGCTATCTCCTGAATGATTGATCTAATTCTGACACAAACCTCCTACAGAAATAGACTAAATGGTGTTTTTGCAATATTGCAATATAATTTTTTGCAATATTATTACAGTAGTTTGTAATAGAAGTACTAAACAACAAAATTCTGACCCAAAAAGTTTAACATTTGTCACCAATCTTTGCACGTTTTTACAACTGACCCAGTTAACATCAAGTTATCTGAACTCCTAGGCAGAAAAATCGGGCTTAGGCAAATGCTAGAAAGACTAACTTGGTATCTGACTGGCAAAACCTCAGATAAGGTAAATGCACTGAGGCGAGGTATCTCTGCAACTCTCCCCCAAGCAAATTAAGTTGGACTTGCATCATTACAGATAAAAAGGAGATATTAAATGTAGTTAACCAACATTTCATCTCAGCAGGCTTCAAATTTGATAGAAATTATGAGTTGGGTCACCATACAGCCAGTCAACTGTATCTTCCTCTCTCAGCCACAACTATAATAATGAACTCTCTGTCATCTGAATCCTTATTTTCAAGTCAAACATTTTCTGTAGATGATGTGTTGGATACACTAAATAGGATTGATAGGAAGTCCGCTGGAGGAGATTCTTTCAAACCTTCTTGGTGCCCCCTTTATTGCAAAAACGTTTTTAATTCGAACACTTTCTCAGTTATCATATCAAAAGTCTGGAAGGCGGCTTAAGTACTCCTCATTCATAAAGGTTGTGACCCATAAACCTAAATATATATCAGCCTATATTCAAAACTCTCTTCCTTAGCTAAAATATCCATGGTGAATAAGAAGAAAATACTTTTTAACAACATTTACATAAATGATACTGGTCCATCTGTTGAAGGTTGTAACCTGCATCTCTACGCAGATGACACTGTGTTATATGCTATTGCTCCCACGGTTGACCAGGCTCTTTGTGGGCTACATTCTGCATTCGATGCCCTGCAGAGATTTCTTTTTGAATTGCAGTTGGTGTTAAATTCTGAGAAAAAACTAATGTATGTTATTTTCTAAACCTAGAAAGATGCCATTCAATTTGGGTTTGATTACTCTTAATGCTGCTGAAATTGAACATGTCTCTGTATTCAAATACCTGGGCATATGGAGCCTGTTTAGATATTTTTTGTATGTAAAGTCTGCTGTATTTATTTTGTTATTATATGTGTGATATTAATTTAGATAATTGGTTTCAAGGCAATAATCAGTGACAATTGTCAAGGAGCAGGTTTTTCATATCAGAAGAATAACCTAATCAGTTGGTTAACTTTGTGAAAATTCATTTATCTTACCTCCTGTCTGATGGTTTCTTTTGGTAAAGCATCAATTGCAGACAGCAACGTTTCTAGCCATGCATTGCTCAACACTGTCAAAGAGAAACAGAAATAAATGTTGTTCAAATAAATTATGAACAAAAAACACTACAAACAATAAAACATTTTTCATAGCTATTTTTCCCAAAATGTGAGTGAGCGAAAGAGCTAGCTATGACACCGGTTGGTACTGTCATTTCCCTAATTGTAAAATAAATTATAAAAGACTAAATTCCAGAGTTATCTGAGAAAGTAGGAAAAAAAGCTCATATAGTTTTTTGTAAAGAAAGGAAATGAAGAACATTTACTGGAAAATAATCCTATGTACTTTCTTGTACATTTTCTTTTGTGATTTTCTCAAGACTGATTCCTAAAGTTCATCAATGTGTTTGGAAATTTGGTAAAATCGGTTTGATTAGTCTAAAAAGATAAAATATCTGTTTTATTGTATATTTAAAAATGTATAATATTTCACATTTGTAAAATATCTGTTTTGAGTATTTGTTATTTGTTTGTTTTTTATTACTGAAGTACTTTCTTGAGAATCTGGAAAAGCTGGCAAAATACAAAAGAAATTTGCTCTGCCACATTATATAGCGCTACCAAATAAATCTAAATGACATTGTTTAGATCTGTAATACAGTGCCCTCCAGACACAAGATTAATATTAACATAAAAGGTTTTGAAAAAAACGTAAAGTTTTTTATCAGCTTGATCTTTATGGAATCTCAAAAACAACAAATGTCAGGAAAACGTTATCCGATTAGTTAAATAATTTAAATGGATTGTAAAAAATGTTTTTAAATTATTTCCTTTGCCTCCAATCAGTCAATATAATTAATTAAAAATGCATTTTACTCTTCCGTTTACCATTTACTGGCCTTTCTTATATTTCAATAACAATTTTTTAAAATGTTCTTAGTCCTAGAAGAGTTTCATTATTTAACTATTTCCCATGATCCCCATACAACATTTCCTATGTTATTTTTATAAGTTGGAATGAATGCACCATGACAGAGATGGCCGGATCCAAGCATAGAGTGCAGTACGTTTATTTGATAATCCAACAATATATACAGGAACAGGCGGGTATGTAGTCGAAGGGCAGGCTAAAGGTCAGTAACACAGGTATCAAATCAGATAGGAGGCAGAAGTACTAAAGGGGACAATACAAAGACGTGGTCAGACAGGCAGGGTCGAGTCAGAGTACCAGAACAATACTTTCAAACTATCTACGACACAGAATAACTCTAATCAAACAGGCTTAGTAGGGTTGCAATATTACTAACAATACCTCACAAGGACAGGGTGTGAATGACCAGGCTATATAGTGGCCAGGGGAAGAAGGAGAGCACAGATGAGTGGTATTCACATGATTAGTATTCAGGTGATTGGAATCTGCTGTGAGGGGTGCGTTAAAGGAATTAGGTGATTGAGGTTCGTTCACCAGCCTGATGGGAAGGTTGAGGACGAGTGTTGGAGACCTTACTTAAGTATAACTCTGACACGCATGTTTTCATTCACATAATGGTTAGATTCATATGATTATTTGAGTGTAGGATAGAGCTGATGAGCTTTTTTGTAACCTATTGTGCCTATAATTCTGGAGGGCACTGCATATGAATAATCAAATAGTAGAATTAAAGTCTAAGCCTTTAAACACTTAAGGACAATTAATGTAAAATAAATATACATATTTTATGGTCTCTTACAGAGCTGAGATCAATCAAGTGAGTTGCATTATTCTGAAGGAATAAAAGTCAGTCATTTCAATGTTGTTATAGCTTGTACTCTGGTCCATCAAAAATACAATACTTGACATCTTATTATATGTACTAATTCTGAGATTTCAGACACAGGTATGTGGAATTAGAATGTCAACTGATATAACCCTATAGTGCTGAAAGACTAACAGTCCCTAAATCTACTTACCAACTACACTTCCTAACATGGTTTAATTCAGGGGTTGAAAACCCATTAGTCTAGGCTGACATTAGACATAATCACTTGATGTTTTTTTTTTTTTTACATGTCTTATGTTATGCATACAGGATGACAGCTTAAAGGAATCAAGCTAACCTTTGTCTTGGTTTTCCAGGTTAAGCTAGTTAGTAGTAACTTGTTATATGTTATTAGCATCACGACTGCTTGTGGAATCTGTAATTTTATGCTTATGACATGTTATAGACAACTTAAAACCATGTTCACCTGTATCCCTGTGGTCCAGGTTAAGTAGAACAATCTGCAGGATAGAATGGGTGTGTGTCTGTATGAGGACAATGTCATCCTGGAGCACAGTCAAAAAGGAGCCTGCTGCCGCCAGTTGCATGTCTGCCCCAGCTACATGTAGTACTTCCTGTGATGAAGGGCAAGAAAGGGTTAGACGTGAGGAAGGATTAAACAACTGATCTGTGCCATTTCTTACTACCAACATGTAGTCACAAAATATACTAGGAATAATTATATTTTTGGCCATCCGTTATGATTTTATTATTATTATGGTGTTTTGAATCTTCCAGGATGCCCAGCCCACATGGACTTAAGACTATATTTTTCATACTTTCTGTAGCAAACAAAATTATTTAATATATGTAATACTACATGCAGTATGTCTCCATTAACACATGACACACCTGTCTCCAACTACATATGCAAATGCACAAACACATAGTACATATGTAAAGAGAGGAGTGAACCCCACTGAATCTTATCAACACTGTATCCAGGGATTTAATTTGCAGCACAAGAACTCTGGCCATCCCCCATTCTATCACTTCTGTAAAGCAGTGATGTATGAAATCCCATACATAGGTTGAATATTGGAAAGTTACTTGATTGGTCAGACAGCACTGTCTGAATTCAAATAGTTACCAGATGGTTATTAAAGCAAGACAGGGTCACTTCATTCTCCTTGTTCCCGGGGCAGGATTGGGTAACTATACTCTCTCTACTTGTTTCTCTGTCTTCGTTCTTTCTCTCTCTGTCTCTATTTTTCTTTACTTTTGATTTCAGTTTTTCTACCTTTGATTTGAATATCCTCTCTACCTAACTCTCTGATTCATGCTTAGATAAATGCTTTGTTCATTGTACCATCTTATACTTTTGTAATAACCAATGTTGCCTCGTTTAATGTTATCTACAATACTAGGGAAATCCCTTTAAACAGTCCTTGTCCTATAAACAATGTTTATATACAGATTAGAACAGCTGTTTATATTTATACCAAGCATTAAATTTGTTAATGTCTTTTGTTTTAGTAGCTAAAAGTTTTTTTTTATAGTGTAAAATGTTTTCCCAAAAGGGGTTAGTCAGGACACTTTCCACTAAAGGCATATTCTAGCCTCATAAGTCCATGTCACTGGTCAACATCATAAGCATCTTAACCGAATACATTCAGGCAGCATTGCTACGTGCTGACAAAAGCCTGAAACATGCAGATTTTGTTTGATTTTATTTATAAGAAACCAATAATTGAATCCTTTTTGAAAGAAAAAGAAAAATGTCTCAGATGAATTGTATTAGGATAATAGTTTCCCATATATCAGTGCAAAAAATATAGCTCTAAGCCTGCATTACTGTATGTTACAGAGTGTTTTTTGGTCATCTTTATCAAAGACAACAATACATTTGGAAGTGACAATATGTATATGGGTACATTGTTTAGAAGTTGATTTAGCTTTAAATTTGGCATCTTATATGGCCTTGGGTAGTCTTGCGAGGCCACACCTCCAATCTTGGAGGCGATATTCTAGGCCTGTTTTAAGAGGCTAGTGTAGAGATCTAGGCCAGTGCCTACAGTGCACATGTAAATCCGGCAACCTGCTCTTCCAGCAAAAACACTCTCCTCTCCATTCCCCACTGTCTATATGAAATGATTTGATTAAAATTCACACAAAAATGTGTATATGTATAAAAAAAATTGCTTATGACTGATGAATGTATACACAAAAAAATGTACGCAGTAACTGTTCATTACCAACTTGCACTCGCAATCATGGAAACCCAGCAGTAAATAACAGCCAAAGAGAATGTTAAACTACCATTAACAGTCAACAGGCCAACTGTAGTTGAACAAGGATATTTCAATGTACAGATGCCTAAATCACCAAACCAAAAAAATACTGTAATGTACAGAAATCCGTTACCATCGCCGGAGTGCCACTTCTGTAACAAAGAGCAGACCACAAAGTGAGCGGCTAAGCTTGTTAGCATTTGTTGTAACACAATCATCATGCTACAAGAGAGTGTGAGAGCTAATAAGTGCAGTAACTTGCTGTGCTCATACTCCACAATATTATTCATTCACACCCCTGCTTGGTGTTTATCACTGAGGCTTTACTTAGTATACGGTAACCACGTGCATTTACAAACTCATTTATCAGTGCTGACTACTCTGGATTTTGCATGAATAACCAATATGTAACCTTGGACTTAAATGTATTTAACAAAATAGAATAATTGTTTTTGTAAGTTTGAAATAGTAATTCACTTATCACTTCCTTGTGCTGATCCTTGCTGCCTCGTCTCTACTAAATGTGTCCCTTTGGTGCATTTCAGTCATAAAACATAATGTAATATTTATGTTATTGTTGGAATAAATACTGTATAATGACTTTGCATGACTTTTCAGATCATACCGTTTAAAAAAAAATATATATATTTACACAATAGTGCATATTGCATGTACACATTTAGCGGTACTCTATACCTGATATTCTCCTTAGACTCGTGAACAATGGCTAGTATGGATAGGACTAAATTAAAATGTTTCTTATGACAAGGAGAGGATAAATAATTGTAAAGGTTGCCCATACAGCAGAAAGGATCAGGGATTGGATTGAATCACATTTTATCCTCCTGACTCTTGTCTTGTGGCAGCACATGGTTAGCGGAGTCTGCCTGAAACTATCCAATCACCTCCAATCATCTCATGCTGTTGACCAATGACATTGACTTTTGTTTAGAGTTGTAGTTTTAGACATATTTTTATTTTTGTAGCTATCGTAATTTTTTTTACTTGTTTGATCAAATTGACATTCTCATTATTCATTGGGAATCACCTTTTTTTTAATAAATAATTGACTTCCTTTGTCCAATGTTAATTTCTAATTATTCTGTCATTTGACATATCAATAAAACAGTTCCATAACCTAATAATTTCTACTCTCTGTCATGTTTCACAAGTCCCATTCCATGTCTTCTTGGATATAATACTCTTAATAATACTTGTTATTCAAAAAATCTCCAAGTGCTTCAAGAGAGGAAAAACAAACAAGTAATATATTGTATATAGGTCAATCTAAGAGCTTCACATCCTCTGTAGTTGAAAGGTCAGGTCATGGCATTATGGGAGACAAGTGGTATGAAGAAGATAGTGGATGGTAATAGAATCAGCTCATAATCTTGAAGAGAAGTCTGGGAAAAAGCCTGTTTATAGCTGTCTGACTTCTCCACTAATATTCTGTGTGGCACCCACTTGGGCTCACCATACAAAGTTCAGAATATTAGCAAGTTGTCCCCCCACTTTCTCTGCTCTGATACATTCCTCTTTCTCCGAGACTCATGCTGCGGGTAACAAAAAGTGCTCTCAAGTGATCAGGAACTCCGAGCCAAGTTAACTTAAAAAGCTGGTTGTGTCCAGATATTTATAGTAAGCTATCTAATTCTAGCCAAGACAAGAAGTGGTAACCGGTCAGTCAATCTGCAAATATGTTGCTCCATATATAAGCAAAATGTGCCATGGCAAATATACAACTCAGATTATCAACTTTTGCTATTCAGTAATAAATAGGAATAACTGTATATTAATGGACATTTGCAGAGGAGTTATTGATTATACTCAGCAAAGTGTTTAATACTATTATTTGCCAATTGAGCAAAATAATTTGAAATATACAGTGAGGGAAAAAAAAAATTGAATCCCCTTTAAGAATGTGCTCCTAATCTCAGCTCGTTACCTGTATATAAAACACTTGGGAGCCAGAAATCTTTCTGATTGAGAGTGGATCAAATACTTTCACTCATTAAAATGGAAATAAATGTATAAAAATTTTCACATGCGTTTTTCAGGATTTTTTTAAATGCTATTCTGTCACTCACTGTTCAAATAAACCTACCAGTAAAATTATAGACTGATCATTTCTTTGTCAGTGGGCAAACATACAAAATCAGCAGGGGATCAAATAATTTTTTCCCTCACTGTATCTTTCCAACATATTTTCAACCAGAAGGATGTTATTTTCAATGGGAGCCTATTGAGTACATCTCAGTAGGAGAGCGGGAGTTATTGAGGACAGTACATCTCAGCTAAGAGGAAGAAGTAGATGAATTGGCCCACCCGGACTTTTGGCACTACCCGCCGGAAGGTCTCTGCAGGATTCTGACGCACCAGGTTTGGCAGGTTGATGATTACACTGGCTCTCTGGACATCCTGACCTGAGCTGGGGAAAGAGGGCCAGAGAACAGAGGACAGCTATTGCAAGCATGTTACATGTGTTGTAAGAATTAAGGTTGAATGCAACCACACAATACACAAATACAGCGCTCATCATTTGTTTGATGTCTTATTTGGATCCTCAATTAATACTTTGTTAACGTAGTTGCAGTCAATTAATTTAATGTCCAGACAATTCAGGAAGTTAACTGGAAGTCATTTCATAAGAATTATAGCTTAGATTAGGGATGCAACATTATAGCCAAATTCACAAAATGTCTGAAAATTTTCTGGGAAGCCTGCCAAATATTCACTGACTTCGTTTTACAATCAACAAACAAGTTGGACTTGTTTGTTGATTCAAGATGCAATCACCACCGAAGTGACACACAGCTGACCATTTGTACAATACGGTACATATGAGGAATTGTGGTATGAATGTACCCTTTGTTATAAGTTATTCTCATAAGCTACTACGAAAGATACAGTGGGGAGAACAAGTATTTGATAACCTGCCGATTTTGCAGGTTTTCCCACTTAAAAAGCATGTTGAAGTCTATCATTTTTATCATAGGTACTCTTCAACTGTGAGTGACGGAATCTAAAACAAAAATCCAGAAAATCACACTGTATCATTTGCATTTTATTACATGACATAAGTATTTGATGCATCAGAAAAGCAGAACTTAATATTTGATACAGAATACGGACTTTCAGCTCCCTCCAAAGATTTTCTATTGGGTTCAGGTCTGGAGACTGGCTAGGCCACTCCAGGACCTTGAGATGCTACTTATAGAGCCACTGCTTAGTTGCCATGGCTGTGTGTTTCTGGCTGTGTGATCCAGCCACGACCCATCTTCAATGCTCTTACTGAGGGAAGGAGGTTGTTGGCCAAGATCTCGCGATACATGGCCCCATCCATCCTCCCCTCAATACGATGCAGTCGTCCTGTCCCCTTTGCAGAAAAGCATCCCCAAAGAATGATGTTTCCACCTCCATGCTTCACGGTTGGGATGGTGTTCTTGAGGTTGTACTCATCTTTCTTCTTCCTCCAAACACGGCGAGTGGAGTTTAGACCAAAAAGCTCTATTTTGGTCTCATCAGACCACATGACCTTCTACCATTCCTCCTCTGGATCATCCAGATGGTCATCGGCAAACTTCAGACGGGCCTGGACATGCGCTGGCTCAAGCAGGGGGACCTTGCGTGCGCTGCAGGATTGTAATCCATGACGGCGTATTGTGTTACTAATGGTTTTCTTTGAGACTGTGGTCCCAGCTCTCTTAAGGTCATTGACCAGGTCCTGCCGAGTAGTTCTGGGCTGATCCCTCACCTTCCTCATGATCATTAATGCCCCATGAGGTGAGATGCATGGAGCCCCAGACCGAAGGAGATAGACCGTCATCTTGAACTTCTTCCATTTTCTAATAATTGCCTTCTCACCAAGCTGCTTGCCTATTGTCCTGTAGCCCATCTCAGCCTTGTGCAGGTCTACAATTTTATCCCTGATGTCCTTACACAGCTCTCTGGTCTTGGCCATTGTGGAGAGGTTGGAGTCTGTTTGATTGAGTGTGTGGACAGGTGTCTTTTATCCAAGTAATGAATTCAAACAGGTGCAATTAATACAGGTAATGAGTAGAGAACAGGTAAAGAAAAACTAACAGGTCTGTGAGAGCTGTAATTCTTACTGGTTGGTAGGTGATCAAATACTTATGTCATGCAATAAAATTACTTAAAAATCATACAATGTGATTATCTGGACTTTTGTTTTAGATTCCGTCTCTCACAGTTGAAGTGTACCTATGATAAAAATTACAGACCTCTACATGCTTTGTAAATATGACAACCTGCAAAATCAGCAGTGTATCAAATACTTGTTCTCCCCAATGTATGTACAGATATGTTCTTGCATTGTACAGTAGGTATCTTCCAGAGTATCTCTCAGAACAGAAAGCAGTGAATTGGAAGGGAACAGGCAGCTAGCCAGCCCAATTAAAAAGAGAAGAAAAAAAAGTGTTCCATCTCTAGCCTCCTGTGAGTTCCTTCCTCAGGCCTAGGATATTCTCTGCTGTGAGCCTACTTGGATGGAGAAAGAGAACAGCTAATAATCAGATACAGTAAGTGAATTAGCCTTGTCATTAAACAAATTTAGAAAGCAAATTTAAAAGGAGGTATCTAGCATAAGTGCCAGTCTGTCAATCATCTTGTTTAGCATATCAATGAAGACAGCACAAGTAAAAACAGATGTTACTCTAAGGTGGTCGATGGCCAGTTGTGACACATCGCTGAATAGTGTAGGCCTATGTCATTTTGGGGCTTTGTCATGTTTTGGTGTGGCTAAAGGCTTGACAACAACCTGGTCCCAGCTCTGTTTAAGCAATAATAAGGGCATGGTAACTAATTTTTTATAATTCAAATTTTGGAATATTTATATTTTAAAATTCAGGAATTTTAATTAACACATATAAAATTACGTTTTTTAAAGCTGTGAAACATCATCCTAAAAATCAACTAGGTGTATACTGTGATAACTATGGAATATCCTTTAAACAGCCTTTATAAAAAAAAATAAGATATCTTTGTGGAAATTGTTGAAATGTCATTCAAACAGTTTTAAGTTGCAATAATACAACATTCTCCTCCACTGATGTTAGAGGGCAGCTTTTTCCACAATTGGGTTGCAAGGACAGAGAAAACTGGCTAAGTGAGAGCTGATTCTGATACATGCTGATTTTGAATCTTCATTTTGCAGCGCAATAACACAGGATCTCGGTGTCTTGTTCGCGAGTGAGTGGACAATGGAGCGGGAGATTGGCCGGAGAATCGGAGCAGCGGGGGCGGTACTTGCATTCGCTTTACTGCACCGTTGTGACGAAAAGAGAGCTGAGCCGGAAGGCAAAGCTCTCGATATATCGGTCAATTTTCCTTCCTACCCTCACCTATGGTCATGAAGGCTGGGTCATAACCGAAAGAACAAGATCGCGAGTACAAGCGGCTGAAATGGGTTTTCTCAGAAGGGTGGCTAGCTTCTCCCTTAGGGATAGGGTGAGAAGCTCAGCCATCCGTGAGGAACTCGGAGTAGAGCCGCTGCTCCTTTGCATCGAAAGGAGCCAGTTGAGGTGGTTCGGGCATCTGGTAAGGATGCCCCCAGGACGTCTCCCTAGGGAGGAATTCCAGGCACGTCCAGCTGGGAGGAGACCTCGGGGTAGGCCCAGGACTAGGTGAAGAGATTATATTTCGACACTGGCCTGGGAACGCCTCAGGATCCCCCAGTCAGAGCTGAAAAATGTGGCTCGGGAAAGGGAAGTTTGGGGTCCCCTGCTGGAGTTGCTGCCCCCGTGACCTGAAACCGGATAAGCGGATGAAGATGAGATGAGAGATAACGCAGGATTTCAATGTTTAGTACGTCGTTACTTTATCGGTGGTTAGGCTGTAAATGTTTGAGATGTACATTTTTGAGATGGATATAATGAGTTCTAAAGGGATATACCTCATTCCTATTCAGCCCAGATCTCTCAAGGTCCTGCTGGTAACAACATGTCAACACACATGTATTCTGTCCAATTAGAGGAAATAAAACCCAGAACATGTGAGATTGTCTCTCTGTTACTTCTCCCCGTCTACAAGCAGGAACTCAAGAGGGACACCAACACAGAGAATGGTGAGGTGCTGTACAGAGGCAGACTCAATGCTGTAGCACTATTTTGATGAAGATGTTCAAAAACACATCCATGAACACTGAGGAATTTTTACATACATCATCAGACACAGGCTTCATTGGGAAATGTGTATGGTGTTGTACCCAAAAGAACAATTTAGACGTAGCCCAAGCAGGTACAGTACCAGGGTGATATGGTGAAATTTACACATTCAAGTGAATGAGTAAATGTGTCCAAGCATTTGACAGGTACTGTACATACTCTGCGATTAATTAGAGACACAAAAAACAATACTTTAACTCAAATCAATATTTTACCACAAAGACTTGCATCTAACAATGCATAAGACAAGGACTACAAGCAATCATGGACTACAAAGAGAAATCCATTCACAGTGACACCTGACCTTACAAGTGATGACAAAGATTGTCCAGTGACTATAAACATTTCCACAATTCCTCCCTTTACACATTCTCTTCATTCCAGGTGGACAACATTGAGACATTTAGAAAAGTTCTTGTTGCTCCAGGCTACTACATGCTCCAGTTCTCAGAGTAGGATGTGAAGAAAAAGCTTAAAAATAGTGAATACTGTGCTCACTGATGCCAGCCCAGAACCCATCCAGAGGCCCTCAGTGTGTGCTGACTACTAGCTGGCACATCTTCATTAACATCTTCAACCTATCCTTGTCTCAGGTTGCAGTCCTGATTGGCTTCAAGGTGACCAGGTGCTTTGAGAGGCTTGTCATGGCTCCCATTAACCCTATGTGCACACTGTCCGGAGTGTCCGCTAGCTCAACTTGCAAATCGCTCTATCTCTGGCAAGCTGTCACTGAGCTGAACCTAGCGTGCACACTGCCAGCTTGGGCAGGGCGTATCTTCCTAATCTATGTCAGCGACAACCAGTCAACCAGTATAGGGGAAACATCAATCTCTGAAAATATTAATAAGTATTTAGTATTTGCGTGACTCCACAACAAAAAATTTATTACGACAATGCCAAGTCAATGATTTGTAAAAATAGCAATTTACTTTGTTTTCCTTCATGCGCAATCTCCAAAACCTTCCATGCATCAATGTTTTAGAATTATCTCTCTGTATGAAGCCAGAGAAGCATCATAAATAATGGGGAAATTGGACACGGCAAATACAAGTTTCTCTCTTGTCAATGTTTTTTAGTTAGCAAGTGAGTTTTTAGTATAGCGAGTAGAAAAGAGAAAGGTCTTCAAGATGCAGTGAACATCTGCCCTGCCATTGGTAGTTGCCGAACTCTGTCACTGCCCGCTCGCTGGAAATTAGCATAAAGTTAAACATTTCTCAACTCTCGCTTGGAGATTTTGTCTCAGAGTAGCCCCATACTGCTGTCGCCGTGATTTGCTGGCTCTCGTTGGAAATTAATGAGTGCCTCTTTGTAGTTCAAGCGAGCAGACAGTGTGCACGCAAGGTAAGGCAAGGATGCCAAGACCATTGGACCCACTTCAAGTCTCCTACTGCTTTAACAAATCCACTGAAGATGCAATTATCAGTCATATGGCCCTACCCCACCTGGTGAAAAGCTGCACCTATGTAAGAATGTTGTGTCTAAACTACAGTTCAGCACACCAACACTGTTGTTCCAAAGCTCAACACCTCTGCTGAGCTCCCCGTTTGCACAACATCAACTCCATAAAGGAAGGCACAAGCAGAAGGTCTTTTAAGCAATGTGTCAGCCAATAGGGAGGATGTAAACTGGAATTGTGGTGCCTGGACAACAACATCTTACTCAGAATTATCACAAAGAAGGATTTAAGGACACCATGCTTGTCAGTTGGGCGCAACAGTACCTCGAAATCCTAAGGCGACTGAATGTATTGGGAAACTCCTCTCCAAATACTAATGTTCCAAAATCAAGAGCAACCTTACCAGTTGCATCATGGCCTGGTACTGGATTTGTAATGTCCAAATCCACAACCACGCACAATTAACCTCCTCTGAGCATGAGGTCTGAGCAGGCAAAATATGTCTTTAATTTCTTATGGGACTCACAATCAACTGTAGGTCATAACAGAATGACACAATCAGAAAACAAAACATGGCAACAAAGAATTTTTTTTACGGACCCCTGTTCAAAAGTATGCATACCCTTTGTTCTTAATACGATGTATTGCCCTCTTTAGCATCAATGACAGCATACAGTCTTTTGTAATAGTTGTCTATGAGGACCCGAATTCTTGCAGATGGTACAGCTGCCCATTCGTCTTGGCAAAATGGCTCCAGGTAAAGCAAAGTCTTTGGTCATCTTGCATGAAACGCACGTTTGAGATCTCCCAAGATTGGCTCAATGATATTAAGGTCAGGAGACTGTGATGGCCACTCCAGAACCTTCTCATTTTCTGCTGTAACCACTGGAGGGTCAATTTGGCCTTGTGTTTAGGGTCATTGTCGTGCTAGGAAGTCCAAGAGCGTCCCATGCACAGCTTCCGTGCAGAAGAATGCAAATAGTCTGCCAGTATTTTCTGATAACACGCTGCATTCATCTTGCAATCAATTTTCATAAGATACCCCATGCCTTTAGAGCTCACACACCCCCAAAACATCAGGGAGTTAACACCATGCTTCACAGTGGGGATGGTATTCTGTTCACTATAGGCCTTGTTGACCCCTCTCCAAACATAGCACTTATGGTTGTGACCATAAATCTCTATTTTGGTCTCATCACTCAATATTACAGTGTGCCAGAAGCTGGCAAGGTGTTATCGGGCATATTGTAACTGGGCTTTTTTGTAGCACTGCCGCAGTAAAGGCTTCTTTCTGGCAACTTGACAATGCAGCTAATATTTGTTCAAGTATCGTGATATTGTGCTCCTTGATACAACCACACCGTCTTTTTCCAGAGCAGTTTCTCCCGGGGTTACCTGTGGGGTTTTCTTTGTTTTTCTTTATCCCAAACAATTCTTCTGGCAGTTTTGGCTGAAATCTTTCTTGGTCTACCTTGGTCTTTTTAAGGTTATTTTCTGCTCCTCATGTCTCAGCATCTAGTCTGCTCAGTCCATCCATGTGAGAGCTAACAAACTCATTGACTATTTATACATAGACACTAATTGCAATTTAAAAAATTGGGAAATTCACTTTTAATTGCCATTTTCACCTGTGTGTGTCACCTTGTGTGTCTGTAACAAGGCCAAACATTCAAGGGTATGTAAACTTTTAATCAGGGCCATTTGTGTGCCGATTTCTATTATCATTATGATTTAAAATGAGCCAAACAACTATGTGATAATAAATGGCTTCATGTAATCACTATCCTTAAATAAAAGACAGGTTTCTTTTGCATGATGTCATATTTTTTAAATCAATGCCACAATTTCACAATTTCTGTCACGGTATGTAAACTTATGAGCACAACTGTATTTGCAAGCCATCACATTGCTGAAATTTGACATGCATTCCTGTCTGTTAAAAATTTGCATTTTAAGTAGTTTCATTCATAGTTCGGTTGGCCAGATGTAACCTTTATGCTGCCTTATCATTGTTTAAAAAGTATACATTTGACAGTGTCTCACACTGTACATGCAAGTAGGCAACAAATTACAAGTAGGTAGCAAATTACTGAATTTATTCTTTTCAATATATTTCCAGCACGTCTTTTAGAGTGTATGGTTTTCATGCATGATACTATGCATGAGTACAGAGAGAATGCCAACCTCTTTCATGTAAAGTGAAGATTCAGAGCCTAGCCACATGTCTCAACAGTGTGGTCTCATCTGTGTGCGTTGTATTATTTTCATTGGTTAGGCAACAGACTCACTTAATAACAGTCAACAATAGTACATCATTGACACTTCATGAACGCAACTTGGAAGTCATCAAAGCCTTACAGGGGACATTGCTTACTTTTCCCCAATCCCCATATGTCTGTACCACCCCTGGGGAGACCAAATATATTTCACCAGCTAGCCTGAATTCCGCTCACTGTCTCTCTAAACAGGTATTCATTACTTTTCAAGTACAAGCTTTTGTCCTGTGGCCTTTGTCGGCAGAGTTAATAACTAGGTGGGAACAAAGTGGCAATATGAAGAGGTTACAACTAAACTGTCACCCTTTGCCCTACATACAGTGAACTCCAAAAGTATTGAGATACTCAGTTCTTTTGGTTCTGTATTCCACCACTAACCTATCAAATGATACATGATTACAGGGAATAAAATGCAGACTTTTAGCCTAAATTCACTGCTATTTTTACCAACAGTGGGGAGAACAAGTATTTGATAACCTGCAAAATCAGCAGTGTTTCCCACTTACAAAGCATGTAGAAGTCTGTCATTTTTATCATAGGTACTCTTCAACTGTGAGTGATGGAATCTAAAACAAAAATCCTGAAAATCACATTGTATGATCTTTAAGTAATTCATTTTATTGCATGACATAAGTATATGATACATCAGAAAAGCAGAACTTAATATTTGATACAGAAACCTTTGTTTGCAATTACAGAGATCATACATTTCCTGTAGTTCTTGACCAGGTTTGCACACACTGCAGCAGGGATTTTGGCCCACTCCTCCATACAGACCTTTTCCAGATCCTTCAGGTTTCGGGGCTGTCGCTGGGCAATACGGACTTTCAGCTCCCTCCAAAGATTTTCTATTGGGTTCAGGTCTGGAGACTGGCTAGGCAACTCCAGGACCTTGATATGCTTCTTACGGAGCCACTCCTTAGTTGCCCTGGCTGTGTGTTTCGGGTCGTTGTCATGCTGGAAGACCAAGCCACGACCCATCTTCAATGCTCTTACCGAGGGAAGGATGTGGTTGGCCAAGATCTCGCGATACATGGCCCCATCCATCCTCCCCTCAATACGGTGCAGTCGTCCTGTCTCCTTTGCAGAAAAGCATCTCCAAAGAATGATGTTTCCACCTCCATGCTTCACGGTTGGGATGGTGTTCTTGGGGTTGTACTCATCCTTCTTCTTCCTCCAAACACAGCGAGTGGAGTTTAGACCAAAAAGCTCAATTTTTGTCTCATCAGACCACATGACCTTCTACCATTCCTCCTCTGGATCATCCAGATGGTCATTGGCAAACTTCAGACGGGCCTGGACACGCGCTGGCTTGAGCAGGGGGACCTTGCGTGCACTGTAGGATTTTAATCCATGACTGCGTAGTGTTTTACTAATGGTTTTCTTTGAGACTGTGGTCCCAGCTCTCTTCAGGTCATTGACCAGGTCCTGCTGTGTAGTTCTGGGCTGATCCCTCACCTTCCTCATGATCACTGATGCCCCACGAGGTGAGATCTTGCATGGAGCCCCAGACCGAGGAGGAACCATTTTTGAAAATACAGCACATTATTCTACATAACCTCCCATTGAAGGGTACAAAAGACAGATTACCAATATTTACAGTGAAATAGCAATGTTTAGTACTTGGTTGCAGATCCTTTCCATGCAATGATGGCCTTAAAGCCACAAGGCATGAACAAAACTATGGGTATCATTCCTGGAGAAGCTATGCCAGGCTACAGCAACCTTCATACTCGTTTTGGGGCCTTAAATCTTGTATTCAACCTGCAAATTCTCAATTGGATTCAGATTGAGTGGCTGACCTGGCCAGTCAATAACTTTCCACTTCTTCTGTTCGATGAGTTTAGACTAGAGGGATTTAGTTATATCTGAGAAGACAAGATGTTCGTGTGCACAGAAATCCTCCTGCATCTGCTGTCAGCAGTTACATCCTCAGTGCAGATCAGTTCCAGTTGCAGCCATACATGCTCAAGCCATTACACTACCCTACCTCCACCAGGTGGTATACATTGGATATACTTAGGAACGTATAAGGTCTTCCTTTTCTCCTCCTTACTGTATTTCCATTACTCCGCTACAGGGAAATCTTCATCTCATCAGTCTATATGACTTTGTTCCAGAACTTTACCAGCTCTTTCTCTTACTGTAACCAGGCCATACTCGTGAAGTTTACTCTTCTGTGCATGGTAGTCTTTGACAATTTGTTGGTAGCATTTTCTATACCACAAAAAGCTTTCTTTGGTAACTGACTATTGTAGTCTTCCTTCGTCTACCAGTTTGTTCTCGTTGCGGAGTTCACCAGTTTTCTTTGTCCCAACAAAACAGAAAACAGATTCACTGTAATATATCTGCCTCATGATGACCAGCTTTCCTTGCAATGACACTTCTTTCGTCCTCATGCTGTCAGAAGCCAGCAACATACTAAATGCAAATCTTACAATCAATACTTGACATAGTCAGCTCTCTTAAGCATGCACTAACAATGACAACAAACATACCTGCCTAATAAAAAACAATTGTGAACACAATTGTCCAAATATAGGCTAGTACTTTTGGTACCCTAACATATAGGTCGTGGATAACAATCACCTCAAATTTAGACTGACAGTCTGCACTTCAGGACAGTAGAAATTTCAAACCTAAAGTGCTGGAATACAGAGCCCCCCACCAAAAAGGAAAACTAAACATATGTCACTGTCCAAATATTTTTGAAGTTCACTGTAATATGCCCTTTGCAAATTAGTCTAAATGTGATAACACCTTTTGAGCTTGTTGAATGTTGGGATTGTGTTGTCTTGAGCCTGAAGGCAGAGAGCTGTTTTTGAAAGGTGAAGGCAAAAATACACTTATCATTAACATATGCCATCTGTAGTGGGGCCTCTGGAATTACCTAAATTAATTAAAGGGCAAGGTGCAAAGCGTGAGAGGTAACAGGAGCTGACTCCTGTAGGACATTGCTTTGATCTCATGGTACTGGGCTGTGGTACTGGGCCCTATAAGAATATACCTGGAAACCCTTCAGAAAGTAATAGGAGACACACTTGTCATTTTGTAGTTAGACTTGAGCTTCTAATGAACAAAGCACAGGGGAACAAGTTAAGGAACAGTCCCTGACTAAACAAAAATATTTGTTGACAGATAGTAATCAGATTTTTCGACCAATTGATTGGTTGACATTTTACAATGTTAAATTTTCATATAATAGACACATTCCATTTGAATCAAATCAACTATATGCATGCCGTTTGCCACTGGCCGTTTTATTTCATTTCATGGCATAAGAACATATTTTTTTCCTTCATGGCAAAACAACATACTTTTTTCTTTCATTCGTGAATGATATTTATACAGTAACAATCAATAAAGGCGACGATAACTAACTTTTTCTAGTGAAAAGATGAGAGAATCGTGGAATCTACCAGAAATAATTAATAAATGTTGTGGCTCTCAATAGATTCGAACTTAGGTCTTCCACATGAGAGGCACTGTCTTTAACCAATACGCCACGACATTACACATTTCAGCAGTCGCTAGACTGGATTGTGTTAAACTGACTAATGTTTCTTATTAAGTTTACCTCCACCATAGGGTCTATGAAATGTATTGCTTTTGCCACTGGCCGTTTTAACTGCTTATTAGCCAGTAATAGGCTTACTAGTATCTAACGTCCTATGAATAATCATAAGAATTGAGCAATTTCTAGCGAGACTGAAGATGAACTTTTCCATGACAGAAACAGTCGCAATATAACCGTAAACTGTTTTATTTCAGGCTTACTATAATGTAGACACTAACGGTTTTAGCCAGTGAAGTTTTCGTCTATACAGAATAATTCATAATGCATACATCGCTTCACCTGCAAGGAGATACGAACTCAGGACCTATAGTTCACAAGTCTCCTTCTCTAACCACTACGCTATTTAACAAGGGGTAGTCAGTCAGTCAGCCACTCACTCAGTAAGAGACATTCGCTCTTCTTAGCGGGCTCCGCTTACGCGGTCCGGCAAAAAAGGAGTCATATTACTTAATTACAATATTCTGAGCCAGTGATCAAAATACTGTAACAAGACTTGACCCTCCAGAAGATGTTTAAATCACACGCAAACACACACACACACACACACACAAATTGTGATCAGGCTGCCATAAACAGTGATAAAATGTTCACGACACACAATATGCGTTTAGACCTTCATTTTTCACTGTAAATCAAGGTAAATCATGTTAAGCAGATCATTTAATCTACAGATACCAAGTCAGTGCAGAACCTGCATAATCATATGGCCTAATTGCCCTCAAAGTAGCCAGTGAGGCAGGGCTGCCTCCCAGGGTGATATTTAAGGAAATCTGCCAAAGTTTAATCACACCTGTCCATTCATCATCTTTTTGCAGACTAAAAACAGATGCCAGCATCTTGCAAGCAAATTTGATTACTACAAAGGTAAAAAAAAAGAAAAGTTAATCGAGTGGATTGGTGGGTGCAAGTTTTAGCTCAAGACAGCTCGCGTGTACTGAGAACAACTGGTGGTTGGCTTGAAGTAATGGCATATATGCTTTAAAAAAAAGGCATTATTTTCTATGTGAAATGTTTAATGTTTGACCACAACAGAGCAGGAAAGTTAAACGTGCTGGGAAAGATAATGCAGTGAGAAATGTGCTGCGAAAGATACTGGCTGGAATGGAACAGTGACTTATGAGATAACCCTGCTCAACACGTTTTTACTGACCCGGGCCAGCAGGCAATCGATAATATCAGTGCCTAAAATACATGACCCTGCTTTGAAGCTTTTCTTGGCATGTTCCATCAGGTGTTTTTAGAAACACTTGGAATTCAATACTCTTGGAATTCAATACTAAGGGACAGGCTTTACTGTCTTCCTGCGACAACACCTGAAGGGATATACCCATTTGGAAAGCTAAGCTGATGCTAACAGTTGTTGACAGAGAGTTACAAGGTAGAAACAGCGTTTTATCATCTAAGACAGGGCTTCCAGGTCATCTCAAGTTCTTAATTGACTGAATGTTATTTTGATGTTCTGTATGAATGTTTAAGTTCAAACTAAAAAAAGGGAACTACCATTACTCAAGCCAAGTATTTTCAATTTGCAGTGTAATTATTAAAACCGACTTCTTGTTTACTCAGACTTAGTTAAGTTGCTGTAGCCATTGGGTAGTCAGCCATGAACTGTTGACAGTGATATTGCTGTCCGTGATCAAGAAATGTGCATATTATCTGACTAATTAAGCAAGCATATACACATAATAAAATGTAACCTATTTGCCAGTTTAATATACAGTACCAGTCAAAGGTTTGGAGTCGCCTACTCAAGGGGATTTCTTTTTAAAAAAAAAAATGTTCTCCACATGGTAGTGAAGACATCAAAACCATGAAATAACACATGGAATCATCTAGTAACCAAAAAAGTGTTACACAAATCAAAATACACATTACATTTTAAATTCTTCAAAGTAGCCACGCTTAGCCTTGATGGCAGCTTTGCACACTCTTGGCATCGTCTTAACCAGCTTTCTGAGTAAGTCACCAGGAATGGATTTCAATTAACAAGTGTGCCTTGTTAAAAGTTATTTTGTGTAATTTCTTTCCTCCTTAATGCGTTTGAGTCAATCAGTCCATACAGTATGTGTAATATTAATAGTTTTGATGCATTACCTATTATTCTATAATGTGGAAAATAGTGAAAGTAAAGAGATCCCCTGGAATATTATTAGCTAGTCCAGGCTGATTTAGGGTGCGGAAGGTAGTACGATTTCGAGTGTCTAAGGCGAGTAAGTGGCAACTACACGTCAATGCAAACTAATAGACAGACAGGCAAGAAAGTTTGATTGGGAAGTATTCTTAAGTACTCTGACAATTTTTTTTTTTTTAAATAGTATCTTAAAATTCTATCTGCTGATCTCTTCTGTCATTTCAGCTTATCTTTATGCTTGTAGTCAAAGATCTTACACATGGCCCCTTTCAATGCCAATACGTTAAGAAAGGTGCTAAAACATATTGTCTCCCCATTTAAAAAGATGGAGAACAAGTAATAACAGAAGTTATGGTAAAGGTTACAGAAAACTAGCCAAAAAATCATACCAAAATACAGTGTCAAAAAAATTATCACAAGATAACAGTATCATTTTTTTTACCTTATCACTAGCAGAGCACTAAGTTAAAATCGCAAAGTGATATCACCTTCCCTGAGAACTCTCGAACTAGACCAACCAAACCTAGATTCTGGTTTGAGAAGATTCCACAGTTGACTTGAGTGTGTTGTGTTGTTGGGAAAATGCTGATTGAAATATATGTACTGCAGTAGCCGAGAAGGATCCCTCTAAACACAATTCATGTGTAAGAATGGGCAATGATTGGGAAACGCCCACAATTTCTAAAATGTAACACAAAAACACCTCTCTGTGTATGCAAAATGTCCCACGCTGGGGTTGCAACACCATTTGTGGTGAAAATGGATTCACAAAATAAATAAAATGAAAAATGATATCAAAATAGGGTCACAGAACAAATATGTTCTGCACACCTTTGCTAATGTTATATCATAGTTAAGAAAGAACAAAACAAGCCACATAATACCTCCACAATATTAATGAGGCTACATCGATGCAATACTTTCCAAAGGTTTTTGAAAGTAGATACAGTATTTGTAATCCATCATTGCTGAACTTTCTTGGAATAGACCTGTATTCTCCACCATTTTCCTTTTACCTGAGGAGGTAGACTGCCCGCTCAATGTCATTCAAATCCTCATCCACGGTCAGCTTCTCTATCTCTTCAGCAGTCTGGAAGTAGAACAGCAGACAGAAGATGATGAGTTAATCGGTCCAAGCAAAACCAAAAGACCTTTAGACAACTTCATGAGGACATTTCGCTATCAGCAAATCCACTGAACGGCTGGCGAAAATGTTAACCCAGTAACTTATGATCCTGCTTACGATTAGGCTACACGGGTAGGGGCACCGTCTGTCCATTCACTGACTCTACTGCTTTGACTGGGCATCTTATTGCATTCTAGTAATTACCCCATTTACCCAGACTTGAGTAAGGAGGAGGGGGAAGACTTTAGGGTGTATGTGATGAGGTAAGTTAAAAACTGGACAGGATTCTGATAACAGCTAAATGTTTCAGAGAAACATAGTAAGGGGGTTGCAGTGAGGCTTGATAGAGAGAGATAACTGCAGTTAGTCTATCTCCCCACTTCCTTATGTGGGAGTGTTCACGTGGGAAACCAGGGGGAGTGTCAGTTGGTGTAGCCCAGGCTTCTCTCATTATTTTAAATTTGCATTTTTGTACTGTGCCGCCTCGCTCTGAATCCTCCTCAGGAAAAAAAGAGAAGAGCACAGAAAACCCAAGCCCTCCTCAGAAGAAGCAGCCATGTATACACCAAATCATATATTGAGGTGACCAGCCCTTGTTATCATAGAATGAGAGCATTAAAGTAGCCTACCCCTTCCTATGGTGGCCATGTTTTAATGTCGTATTTGAACCTCGATAGGAAATTACAGCACAGAAAAGGGATTTTGAATATTATTGATGGAGAGGATATTCTCTTGTTCTGCACATACTGTCAGGAGTGTAGGCTTTTTATTTGATTGAGATATTATTAGGCACTCCATTAGCTACTGCCAAAGGCAATAGCTGGTCTTCCTGGCGTCCACACAAAACATTTTACACGAGGAACAGGCAGGCGAGGGGGAGAAGGAGAGCCAGTGATGCAGACAGCTGTCAGAAACTGCGTCACACAACAGTAAAACGTGTGGGCAACCCCATTACATAGTCAGTTCTCAGTTTGTGCTAGTAATGTACAGGGGTAGCCTACACCTTTCATGATGCTGAAAGGAAAGCTGTAACTGCAGTGTTTGCAGACTACAGAGCGATAGCATGTTGCATTGAGTATTAGTAGGAGGTACTAAAAGTCATTACATAGAGTGTAAGACGTGTTTTGCTGAAAATAAAGCATAAATGTATCACCGGCATTCAAAGTGTAAAAGATGGTTGAAAGAAAGCATTGTCAACGTACACACACTTTTAAAGACACATAGTAGGCTATTTGTAACATCAGTTCAAAAAAATATTGGGTTAATATCGGAAAATCGAATTAATGTACGAGATTAATGTAATGACACTTCGACATTTCTGAGAAAAACATACAGTACAATAAACACATGCAAAGTAGTGAACATTAAAAAAAAATTATAATATTTTACAAACATATAAGCCCACACGCTCTTGTCAAATACCTTAAGACTCCTGCGAATAGGTCTTTCGATGAATGACAAGTCTTGCAGATCTTCTACCTGTCCAAAGAGACTGGACTGGTTGAAAGTCATTTTGGTGACGAACATATGTGTTTTATTCTCCTTTTTTGAGTAGCTGTCGCAAGTGTTATATCCTTGTCGTGGTCATGACTCCAAACTGTGAATGAGTAAGATGAATTCTTTGATTTGGGGAAAGCTCGCTGTTCCACCCACGAGAAAGCTTCTTTGATGTGTTAGCTCAGCTACAGTGGAACTTCGTGTGTAGCAATATAGATGACTGATGAGTACCGTTAGTTACAATCCAAGCATCTGAAAAAGTATGATAATCGTCCTCTCAGCTTTCTATGAATGGTGTAAATAATGAAAAAATGCTTACATTTCACTTAATTCTCGCACATTAAAAACCTTGTCACCCACTGCTACTGTCACAGACTGTGATGCACAATTTCTGTACATTTCCAAGGACACCCTTACAGTACTGTCCTGTATCTTCAGCTGTTTATTCTAGGATAACACGACCTAGTACAGTAGATAAACCTTAATACCATCCTAAGTAACCTGTAAATGAGACCTACTCCGTCTCAGCTGGTTTTCCAGTATAAATAAAATAAAAACAAAATATAAAAACCTGTGGTCTATACAGTATACATAACTCTAAGTCGTTAATTTCGAAATAACTAGCAGAATAAATGTTTTTAAGTAAACTTCAACTTCATATTTGCCATAGTAAACGTTAGCTAACGCGTCTGATTTGTTCCAAGTAACAGCATCATGATACAATCGTCTTCGATTGATAAAAATGTTTAATTGCTTCTGACTACAGTACCATAATTAGCAACTAAAGCTAGCTAATGATGAGCATGTACATTTGGTTAAAATTGCTAGCGTTAGCTGTAGCTTACAGCATCTTACTGGCCAAGCAGAGCATTAAAAAGCTACTGTACTGCTGTAGCAAGAACAGTACTGTGCTAGCTAAATAACTAACGTTAGCTACGGATGGACTGAACTCCTTATATGCTAAAAACACCACTGTATGCACCACGAAAATATATATAATACAAGTTAACAAAATAAACACGAACAAGAAAAGTAAACACGTTAATTTTTCAAACACCTTGGAAATATTTCCCTCGACTCAGTCATTTTCAACACAGTCCACGCACACGAACTACGCAAACGCACTGCAGCAACTAAACAGGTTTCCATGGCGACGACATGCTACACTGCCTGGTTGAAACGTTATGCACATATACTGTAGGACTGTGCCAGAATTCAAATCACCTTCTGAGGGTGAACAACAAAAAACACACGAGAGAGCACTATTTATTATGGGGGAACAGGGGGCGCTTAAAATCAAAAATCTTATTAAACACACGACATTTCACCGTGTTCATACTAGGGGGCGTGTTTTATACTCCTTTAGTGAGGCGAGTTGGTTACAGTACACATTCAGTGGTCAAGGGAGGTGAGTTGTTTGTATAGGTACTGTACATCTCTACAACACATAATCCCTATTTCATCTTTATGTCCAACAAACGAACTGGATGTATTTCTAAATATACCTTTGTGTACATTTATATAATCTGATACTGTACAGAAAATGTATCTTACACTCCTGACAATGCTGGTACACTTAAATTTCACTTTTCTCTGTCTCACACAGATGGTTGTGCCAATTTAAGGAAGACATACACACACACAGGATTTAAATTAGGCTGGGCATACTAGGGAAGAGCCATGGCAAAGAAGAACTTGTCATCTCACACTAAAAGAAAGCTTGAGACAGGGATGGATACCTGACCTGTACTGTGAACAGCTGCTAAAGTTCTTCTCAACTTTTTGTAAGCTATCCCTGAAGCTCACCACACCTACCTCAACTGCCTTTGATGGGGCATTCATCACTGCAGGACTTATTTTCAGGCCGGATTCCCCAAATTCTGAAAAACAGCGTCTGCTGAAGTAGAACTGAATATTCTGGGCAGAATTAAATTAGGACTCAATATGGCACAACCAAAACCAAAAAAAATCTGCTTTGTTTTTTATACATGGCATTTACTTTTGCTACTTTAGTCACTTAAAATCATGTATATTTTGGACTTTTTGAAGATGCAGTCAGGGATTTTTGGACGATGGTTATAAAAGTGGCAGTGTCAAGCCAAAACGGGTCCCTGACATATTTTTACCATGTCATTTATGAGCTGAAATGTGCCCCACTGCTTGTAAATGTATAGTTTCATGGCTAATGTATGATAATGATTTTATTTATTGATTGTGCAAATATTGTATATGTTCATTATTACACATCCACCCATAAAAAAGGGTGGTTTCAAATAAATAGTTGTTGTTTTTGTGTATAGTAGACCCTAGCCTTTAGTCCTTCCCCCATTTAGAGGGATGGGTGTGGCTTTGTCAGGGCTCACACATCTTCCTGCATATCTTCATAGCCTGAAGTACAGCAGTGATTTTAGAAAGTTTTCACATAAATGGATATTGATATAGAATAAACTGTAATACAATTTATATACAATGCTGAAAGTAAGATGTTCTTTGGTGTTTAAATACTAATTGAGGATTTAACTCAGTGGAGATCCAGAGAACCTGAACATTATTTGAAATGTCTGAATCAGACAAGGTCTGTTTCTGTAAAGAAGCCCTTTTACACATCCTGGCTGATTTAACAGCTCATTTGTATGCTTTTTAAAATAAAAATCCACATCAATCCAAATACTGAGTTTTTATATATTTAAGAGCCATTGACTGTATGATTATTGTATTAATTAATCTGAGACAACATTAAAACAATTAAAAAACAACATTTATTTTGTTTTCCCTCTATTAAGTAAAAGTTTCAAATCAACAAAGGCTTCCTGGACTGCAGCTTTGATGCAACCATATCAGCAGGGGGTGCAATTGCATACATAATAGCATCTTACACTGTAGTTGACATCTAAATTGTTTAAAAAAAAAAGTCAAATGAACAAGTCCAGATATTCAACTCTGCAAGTAATAAAGGACTAATGTGTCTGCCATTCAAAGATATTACAGTTTTTCTTAAATTTAGCAGTATTCTTAGTCAGAACAAGGGGATACCAAATAGTTAAAAGGTTTCTGATTGAACTTACACATTGACTATACAATTGCCTACCTGTGCCTAAGCCTGCATTTCTGGATGTTAAGCAAAGTCATTCAGAACTGAACAAAGCATTTAATATATCTTAAATTCTTAAAATGTAGAATGGGTCATGATTAAGAGCATAGCACTGAAAAAAATCACAAATAAATAAATAGGTTAATGCCACATCAAGTTCAGGAATATCTTAAATAGAATCAAGGTAATTTCAAGAAAAAATATGAAAAAAGCTTATAACATTTTAAGGTTCCTCTTAATGTTACCATAAGGCTTAGATTCAACACTATTTGTATAACATAAGGCTTAGATTTAAAACTATTTGTGTTTCGATGTGTATAAGTATATTTGAGAGTGTATAGCTTATGTTTTTTGTTTGTTTATTTATTTATTCATTACTTTTCCAAAACAATAATTGTCCACCCAACAGTTGAGTTCTGAGATATTTTCCTAATAGAGCCAGAGAGAAAGATCCTGACACTGATATTCTATCTGAATATTTGAATAAAGTTAACAGTATTTTTTTTATTCAACTGTCAGAATCAAAGACCTGTGCACAATGCATTAGCAAAAGAATATAAAAAAAAAATTAACAAACAAAATACAGCCCTAACTGCTTATTTAAATAACTAGTATAAACCTTTTCAGAAGTTTTGTAAATACTCATTTTAAAAGGTAAGCAGCAAAGGCATAGCCTACCCAAAAAGATCAACAATTGGTGAATTATATTTGACATTAGGCCTACTTGTAATCTTAATGTAAATATACAAACTACAGAGCACAAATATTAAATAAATATTTTAATTTAACCAAGAATTACAATTTAAATAACTTTACAGTACATTCTAAAATTGGTTACATACAATAACTATTAAGAATAAGAAATTCTAATATTAAATAATCCTTTTGGCTGTTTTTTCGAAAAAAATTGTTTTGGCTTTCAGCCAATCAACATTCAGGGTTTGAATCCTGAACGCTGATTGTGTGATGAACAGGCTGATTGTGTATCCTGCATTGCTAACTGATTCATAATAACAACAAGACGTCTTGGCGGTTTATTGCCAATATAACACGGCTAAGCACTGTGTCCAGGGAATGCATTTCACTTAAGAACAGCTCTTAGCTCTGGTATATTGTTCATATACCTCACCCCTCATGCCTTATAGCTTAATAATATTTATTTCATATGTTAATACTCAGAGATAGTGTTGTTATAAGTATATTTGTTAATCAGATTCCTCCCACAGTTACATTCGGACCACAGTAAACAGCAACAGAGTGTAAGACTCAGGTCACTGACGATTATAGCTTTTACAGTAGCTTGTCAGATGAGGCACTGCTACAGCTGGCTGTGGAGATGAACTTGGCTGGCTTTCAGAGAACTGGGGGTCTATTGAGATCCTCCACATCGGCTCTATTTAGTACCTGGCAGGACTCCACTCTCCCCTCCATCCGTCAGGGCATTCCCTAAAAATGTGCCCCTTCCTGCCAACTCTGACCCTCCTACATCACACTGATTAACTTGGCCAAGTCCAACTGCAGAAAACTGCAGAAGATACTTCTATATGCTTGAAAAACATATTTGAATGTAAAAAAAATTATGTTTTGGGGGTATGATGTTTAACCTCTTTAATCCTTCGTTTAATCTGTCACTTTCCCACTCCTGAATTTTCTAATCATGTTCATATCCACATTGATGCAGAAGTGTTAAGAAACATTTTAAACATTTGCAATAAAAGTAACCATTATTTTCACACAATACAAATGCATCCAACAAGTTTGTGAAGTCATAAGCTTGTGTTGTTATTGTTTGCTAGGAATTTGTGACAAAATATTACCAAATATAATATTTACCAATATGATTCATTAAACAAAGGCCATCAAGTACTAAGTTTAGAAATTTTTTATCAAGGGTGACAATAATTCTTAACTGAGGTATCACTAAAAATATCACTATACAAACCAATTTATACCCCATGAAATTATTTTGTAAACTGGTATCAGTCAACCACATTAATTGCTGCCAAATGTAACTCTTGCCCAAGATTGCTAGTGCATGCTTACAGCATTTATTGACTTGCTGGCTATTGGCTCGGGTGGAAACATGAACTGCTATGGTAACTGACGGCAGATATCTGTTAGTGCACATCGTGGGATTTCCCCTACGCTGTACAAACAGGCAATGCATCTGCCCCACCCCTTTTGACAAATAATTATGCAGTACATTTTAGCAGTCAAGACCTGTGTAAGTCATATTTTTGCATAAGTCCAAGTGAGTGGTGTTAGCTTGTATTTTAGTAAAAGGAAAACAAGTTACATATTCCAGAAAGTAAAGAGTCTAGGAAACACTATCCTCTTTCTGGTCAACTTGTGTTCCTTACCAGTTCGTTCAGGGTCGGCAATTTATTCCTCCCTATTATTGCATCTGCCTTGGTAGAGTCTCTAAAACCTATCAGTAACCATCTAACACATCCATTTTAAGTACCATTGCTGCAAGAATTGGTTACCGAGCATACTGTATGGAAAACCAAAAATGTGGGGGAAACGGGTAAAAAAAGGAAATGTTTCTCTTTAGCCATGTTATGTGTTTTAAAGTGTGTTTCTACGCACAATAAGAGTAAAGACCCTAGCCACGGTGCATTAACTGTTGTTGCTTGCTCTTTGAGGTTTCAGGTTGGGTATGTAAAAGGACTTTGTGTCAACTGCTGAAAAAAAAGGTCTTTATAAAATGCATTTTACTTGATTTACATTTGATTTAAAGGCCTAAAATATTGTAAATCAAATTGGCATGTGCAACATTTCTGTGTGTATATTATTAATGTTTGTGGAGGATAGAGGCCTATAAAGTGCTCAAGAATTATTGACACCCAGGAGCTAACACATGGTTGCAAAGGGTTGAACATTGCAGTCCAAATCACCTACTGATACTCTACTGATTTTATGATGCCTTGTACATGTAACCAGGTGGACATTTTTGACCAGATTCTTTAGGATTGAGCACTCACACTAAACTCACAATACTCCACATTCACCAACCTGTCAAAAAATAACCTATAATGTTCTCAAAAACATGCCTCCGGATTGTATTCAGCTCCTGTGGGAAGCTAGCTATAACATAAAACAAGGAATTTAAAATACACTCCTTTATCACCTAACATATCAATTAACAAATAGAGGTACCTGTTTACAATGAGGGCACACCTGTGACAGACACATTTAAGGCTCCAGGTACCACAGGCAGGAAGCTACCCATCAGTATTTTAAACCTCTCCCATGTCTGACTGTAGAAAAGGTGTTATTTTCTTTGAATTAATAATTTGATCACCTTTCACACTGTTACCAGTGAAACGAGTATTACAGCACATCTCGATGAAGATTAGCACTATGTTAGGCAACAACTAATTGAAACAAGTGCGCCAATATATACTGCCACAATCAATCAATGAAATGTATTGTATTAAGTATTCATTACAACAT
Source organism: Esox lucius (assembly GCF_011004845.1). NCBI lineage: Eukaryota > Metazoa > Chordata > Actinopteri > Esociformes > Esocidae > Esox > Esox lucius. The sequence goes on from NC_047586.1 coordinate 15,156,935, forward strand.
ACCGTTATCACTGCTTATACAGATAACCACATTAATACCACAAACAGCATAGAATGTAGATGCTGAAGCCCTGTGGCTGTTAAAAAACCTAGAGAAACCAGGCTCCTACTGTAGGGATGTCAATGGTGGAAGTTTCAAGAGCGGGTAAGGATACATAAGACCTTGAAACATTAGTTACGCAACTTCTGTATATAATGAAATTAATGTTGTGTTGTGAAAATAAACAACAGAGGTAAAACTGTCTAGAATCTGCACACTTTTGGCCAATTACCAATTTTTTGTTTGGCCAAATTAACACCAATTCAACAACTATAGGTGGGTGATAATATCTTTAGGTTAACAGGTCAACTATTCTGAGTGACCTTAAGTTAAGACATTGTAATGTTGCCAAACCAGCTGTTACTAATGATGTACAGTAGAATACAGCACATTGAGAACCTTGGAAGAAACCTTGACCTTTCCTGAAAATAGTGTTCAGGGCCACACATTTTTGTTTTGTTTTCCCCCTTCTCTGGGCACTTTAAGTGTCAGCATCAACTGTGCCATATCTTAAGTAGGGCATCCCTATTCCAAGCAACACATGCAAGCAAAGTAGTGAGTCAGCTTAGCAAAACATGAAATCAAAACCCTCTTTTGAATATGTCTTTAACATTGAGCAGCAGATTATTCGTCATTCGCCTGGAGGGCAACTCAGACTGCAAGACATTTTTTTAATCCTCATCACCTCTCAAGGATGGAAATCTAATTTAAAGATAGTTACAACATTTTGAATGCAATCTGCAGATGCTACAAGGTAGGGAATGTGTTATGAGGTACAATGTGTGTTCATTTATTTTATTTACCTTTAAACAAACTGCCCACAGCCACACAAATTATTAATCTTTAAAGTAACGGCATGCCTTCATGTTTTCATTGATTCACTTTACTCTGAGTAACCTTGAACCACATTGCTTTGTTTACTTTGCTAGACAGCTGCAACATTATTAAGCTGTATCTTGTAACTGCAGATCTGCAACACGTTAGTCCCCAAAACAACACATAGTGCAAAGTAATGGTTGAATTACAGTTCATGTATTATATTTACCACAGAGAAATTACATCAAAAAGTGCCATGAAATAACCTTAACCATATGTAAGATTTTCAGCACTGTACAGAAACTAAATATTTAATTTGGAGGAATATCATTTAATTAGTAAATTCTATGATACATTGTCCTTTAGTCTTGGTCATGCAGACTAGACCGGCTACATTTGTGCTTCTGCGTGCTTCTGTCTGTAAGCTTCATATAGAAATGCTGTTGAAATGAATGAATTATTTTTCTTATTACAGAGGAAACACTTATTAAGAGATGGGTGGTAGGTTGAATCAGGGGTGTTAGTTGTAGACCAAAATAGACAGGTCAACAGTATGTCCACAACATTGACTGGGCAGAAAGATGTATCTGCAATATTTAAACTCAAAGTTGCCTTTACTAACTTTTTTGGCATTAGAATTTGCAATGCCAAATAGTCATAGATGTACTGTATACAGGCATGTATTTAGGAACAATTACATTTTGTGTTGTAATGCACTATAGCAGGGATATTGTTTTTGTTTACATCATGTGTTTTAAAAGTGTAAATGCATTGAGTAAATGCCATTGTTTTGTACCCTTGCAACCAGTTCAACCATGGCTGTGACCAGCATGGCCTTGCCTGACAGGATGGGAACATCTAGAGGTTTTGATGACTACAGTCTTTACAGTGCTCTTTCAGATGACGAGCTGATACAGCTGGCCATTGAACGTAGCTTCACAGAAGACCGCGGTTATATGAATTCCATTCAATCATCACAAGCTGGGTATTGGCAACCCAATTCCCAGCCAAACCAGTTTACCAACAATCGGTTCATAACCCGTATCAGGGACACCTCTGCTGCAATGCCCTTGTATGACTTTCCCAGAAGGAGCTCAAACCCAGCCAATCCACCTCCAAACCTCCCAAACGTCCATTTTCCGTGAGTTGGTCAATTCTTTATCTCGTTTCGACAGTATCAACGTGGTTTCAGGGGACTATGAAACATATTATACGTAAATCCGTGACACCCGATTTCGTATGATATGTTACCTTACATTAAAATGCGCTACCAAAACATATAATACATTACAAATGACCTTAAGTATATACGAACACCACTAAAATGTATGATATTTTACAAACGCTACTAAAACGTACCATATATTACGAATTTACACAAACGTATGATAAGTTTCACACTTATTTTGAAGTTACACTTAACGTTAGATATCACAGCACATGGGTTAAAGTTAGGTTTAAGGTTTGGGTTAAGTTTATCAAACGAAAAAGGCTGGGTCTGGTTAACGTAGGTTTCATGGAAATTGGGTTAAGGTTATAAAATGAAAATGGTTAGGTTTGGTTAATTTTAAGGTATCATGGTAATGGGGTTAAGGTTTGGGTTACGGTTAGAAAGAATAAAATTAACCATCCGCAAGGCTGTGTCCTGATACAACTAATGTTTACAAGACATATGACATGACATATGGAAACTTCTGTTTACTGTCATTAAGTATGGGATATTTCTTTAAAAAGTGACATTACATTTAATGATTCTTTTCCTCCTACTGTTATAATCTATACCCTAGGGATGTGAGCCACCTGGTGTCTGTGATAGAGAATGGTGATGTAAAGACTTTAAAAAAGATTGCAATTTGCAACCCAAAGAGTCTCTTGGTAGCAAATGATGATGGATGGATTTCTCTACACGAAGCTGCATATTACGGTCAAGAAGAATGCCTCAAGATTATATTAACAGGTAAGGGCAGGGGTCTAAAGTGTAATACATTTTTTGTGAAACCTAAAGTTCAAGTTTGGGGACACTATGCAAAACCAAAATAAAGAACTGTACATATTTTTTTATAATGAGGGATACCTGGACAATGTTTAATCTCTAAAAAACGTCCTGTTAGCCAAATATTGAATCTTGAACACTTAAAAAAGTGACCCCATCCAAAAATGGTGAACTTCACTTAAAACCAAAAATATAATCTCAAAACTGCGCTTAATTGGAAAATCTGTAGGTGATGTAACAAAAATAAATGCGAGGCTGAGCTGAGTACCAAAACACTTCAATAAGAACATACCATAGAGCAGCTTTAAGAAAGCTACAATGATACTAACCTACAGATAAGCTATGATCAATAACAAAAACAACATCTTGAATCCATCAACAATCTAGGCTTAGGTGTCTGGGGAAACACGTTGTAACCTACAAAATGAGGATGGAAAAAAAAAGCTTTTTGGGGCCACACACACCAAGCCCCTCCCAGCTGCCCCTGTCACTCAACACAGAAAGACTGCACATAGGTACAGTTCTTCCATGCTGTGCCTGATTCTTTAGAAAACACCTAACCATTATTTATCTAAAACAACAGTATTATTTTTAGTTAATAATATTACTAATGCTAAACTTTAATATTAATTGCTAAGTCGCTAGCTAGTTGACAAAATGAGGAGCCATGTGCCGCAAACAATCATGAGAAGCATCCAGGTGTTATTTGCACCAACCAGTAATCACATTGGTTATTATTCACTGGTATCCAAACCAATGTGATTTAAATGAAGAGCCCATTGGCTTCACAAAACACATCCCAGCTGAACAAGACACTCAGGGTTGAGCTGTTTCTCATCCTTACCTTCCTGCTTCAATAGATTTTTTTATTGACTAGATATGAATAGTGTTATCACAAGGCATTCAGAGGCAAAGCTCTGCAAATCTGTCACTAAACAGCATGATGCCAAACCACGCTGTTGTAAAGTTCAAAAGACTGGGTGAAAACAGGTTAGAAAATGTCAAATTACATAAAATTGCACATTTTACATAGACACAGAAAATACAAAACCCCAATTTAATCCCAATGTACAGTGGGGAGAACAAGTATTTGATACACTGCCGATTTTGCAGGTTTTCCCACTTACAAAGCATGTAGAAGTCTGTAATTTTTGTCATAGGTACACTTCAACTGTGAGTGACGGAATCTAAAACAAAATCCAGATAATCACATTGTATGATCTTTAAGTAATTAATTTGCATTTTATTGCATGACATAAGTATTTGATAAATGAGAAAAGCAGAACTTAATATTTGGTACAGAAACCTTTGTTTGCAATTACAGATTATAGGTTTCCTGTAGTTCTTGACCAGGTTTGCACACACTGCAGCAGGGATTTTGGCCCACTCCTCCATTCAGACCTTCTCCAGATCCTTCAGGTTTTGGGGCTGTCACTGGGCAATACAGACTTTCAGCTCCCCCCAAAGATTTTCTATTGGGTTCATGTCTGGAGACTGGCTAGGCCACTCCAGGACCTTGAGATGCTTCTTACGGAGCCACTCCTTAGTTGCCCTGGCTGGGTGTTTCGGGTTGTTGTCATGCTGGAAGACCCAGCCACGACCCATCTTCAATGCTCTTACTGAGGGAAGGAGGTTGTTGGCCAAGATCTCGTGATACATGGCCACATCCATCCTCCCCTCAATACGGTGCAGTCGTCCTGTCCCCTTTGCAGAAAAGCATCCCCAAAGAATGATGTTTCCACCTCCATGCATCACGGTTGGGATGGTGTTCTTGGGGTTGTACTCATCCTTCTTCTTCTTCCAAACACGGCGAGTAGAGTTTAGACCACCTATGTCTCATCAGACCACATGACCTTCTCCCATTCCTCCTGTGGATCATCCAGATGGTCATTGGCAAACTTCAGACAGGCCTGGACATATGCTGGCTTGAGCAGGGGGACCTTGCGTGCACTGCAGGATTTTAATCCATGAGGGCATAATGTGTTACTAATGGTTTTCTTTGAGACTGTGGTCCCAGCTCTCTTCAGGACATTGACCAGGTCCTGCCGAGTATTTCTGGGCTGATCCCTCACCTTCCTCATGATAACTGAGGCCCCACGAGGTGAGATCTTGCATGGAGCCCCAGGCCGAGGGAGAATAACCGTCATCTTGAACTTCTTCCATTTTCTAATAACTGCGCCAACAGTTGTTGCCTTCTCACCAAGCTGCTTGCCTATTGTCCGGTTGCCCATCCCAGCCTTGTGCAGGTCTACAATTTTTTCCCTGATGTCCTTAGACAGCTCTCTGGTCTTGGCCATTGTGGAGAGGTTGGAGTCTTTTTGATTGAGTATGTGGACAGGTGTCTTTTATACAGGTAACGAGTTCAAACAGGTGAAATTAATGAGTGGAGAACAGGAGGGCTTCTTAAAGAAAAACTAACAGGTCTTACTGGTTGGTAAGTGATCAAATACTTATGTCATGCAATAAAATGCAAATAAATTATTTAAAAATCATACAATGTGATTTTATAGATTTTTGTTTTAGCTTCCGTCTCTCACGGTTGAAAATTACAGACCTCTACATGCTTTATAAATAGGAAAACCTGCAGAATTGGCAGTGTATCAAATACTTGTTCTCCCCACTTTCAGCAAGATACATCTTTATCAAGGTATCTATCATTATAAGTAACTTATTACTACCTGTTAGTTATAAAAATATTTTCTTTAGCTTTTGCACTAGCTAGGGAAATGCAGGTTGTTAAGAGAAATGGTTTATATTGTGTGTTTGTGCCCATCTCACACAAACGACCTGGTAACTTTACGATATGCAAACCATGAATGGCACAGAAAGAAAGCAGAATGGATATCTTTTTGAGGCATGTGTTTCAAAAATAAGTAGTATTCATATAGACCCAATATAGGCTATATTCCGTTGCTACTAAATTTTATGCTCTGCTTCATACATGTTTGTTTTTTGGAAGCATCAGTGATACCAATGGCATTTTTTCAAAATCAGTTGTTAGCCCTGGATGATATACACACTGTTCTCAGATCCTTTGTCAGTCTGTATATGCTGTTGGTTTATCACTTGCTTGAATCATCAAGATTTTTTTATCATTCACACAGTCCATCCTGAAATGGTGAACAGATGCGGTACAAGCAATCAGACCCCACTTCTTTTATCTGCTGTTTGTCACCATGTCAACTGTGTGGAGTGCCTTCTGGCTCATGGTGCCAATCCCAACATTGCCAATAAAGATGGAGAAACGCCACTATTCAAAGGTAAATAACAGATTTCGAAAGTGTTAGGTTTCAAATATTTTATTATGTATCTTTAGAGTGTTATAAAACACACCCTATGGGGCGGTTTCTCGTATACAGATTAAGCCTAACCCAGGACTAAAAATGAATTGAATCTGGGACTGGGAAACCATGGTTATATTCAGGTCCACCAGTATTCAGGTCCACCACTGTTAAAAATAAATAGGCAAAAACAACAGAAGTTAAATATGTTGTTTCTCCCTTTTTTTTCAGTGTGTTCAAAGCCCAATATAAAGATTGTAGACCTCCTTCTGAGGTATGGAGCCTCTGTGCACAAAAGTTGTGATGCCGGTTTGACACCTCTCCATGAAGCAGCCGGGAATGACAATGTGAAAATTTGCCAGATGTTGCTGGAGGCTGGGGCTGAACCTAATGCAACCAATATCTATGGGATCAACTCTTTCTTTATGGCAGCACAGAATGGGGGAGTAAATGTGCTGTCCTTTCTGATGGTAAAAGGTGAGGTTTTCAGATTTCTACTACCAGCTTCAAAATACATTTTATTAAAGATTTCAAAATAGCAATATCACTTTAAATCTCATGAGGTTGGATGATGTGTAATCTAGCATCATCATCTGTGTTGTACATACAGTACCTACAGAAAATCTACACCCCCTTGAACCTTTTTCACATTTTATAAACCCTGTGCCTCAGAGTTCATTGCATTTAAATTAAGATGTGTTTCAATTTTTCTGAACACCAAACTCCACACTTTTTAGGAGCACATTTTTATTATTGTTAAATAAAAGTACCTAGTTGAGACCAAACATTTTCAAACCCTTGAAAGTGTAGAAAACAAATGTTCAAAGGTGTTTTGATTTTTGTCACAACTACTCAGAACCAAGAAAAAAATAATGTTTTTGCTTAAAAAACAAACAAATACTTGGATCAAATTCATTAGAGAATTCTCAGTAAATAGGTCAGAGACAGGTGAAACTTGTTTACTGGGTTATTTCCCCACTTGTGTTAAGTTACAAGCAGAGATGGCACCACAGGTTCAAAAGTGGTGTGGCAAAATGTGTGTGTCTTTCCTTGTGCCCAGCTTGAGGGTTTCCTGATCTCGTGACCTGGTCAGTTAAAGCTCCGATTCCTGCTTATACTGTACACAGATAATTATGCCAATCATTGCTGTAATTTAGCAGTAGGGCTATCCCAAAATGTTTTAGTTGCCTGAGATGCGACTGATTTCTCAACAAATCGACTAGTAAAAATGTTTTACATCCACTTTTTGTTTTCTTACATATTTTCTTATATGTAAGAAAATATGTTTTCTTACATAACGAAGTTGTTTCCTGATTTAAGTCACAGATTGATGAAATAATAAGAAACAAATAATTAAGTTAATTGAGTATTAACAAGAAAACCAGAAATAAAATTTACATACATTCCAACCTAACTGACTACAACTGCTGGCATTCCCAGATTCAACCCCTACAATTGCATTCAAGTTTGTGTGCCGACTGCAAAAATAGAAAGTGGATACATGAAAGGGGATGTTTGGTATCATAAGAATACAACTTCAGAAATGTTGTTATAAGATTAATTAATTAATACATCTGAGAGTGTCTCTGTAGATAGGGACAATTCATGTGAGAAAATCTACATCTCATCAAAAACATTTGTACCACACAAAAATTTGAAGTCTCGATTCAATGGTAAGGAACAGGGAGGCGAAGTTAAAGCTTCAGTCAGAGATCAGGACAGAGATGACTGCATGTTTGCACAGTTGAGCAGGTCCAGTGTAAGTCAAGTCAGGTTCAACAGTATGATGGCTTTAAACTGTCTGAACTATTGCCTAGCCTCAGGGTATAAAAACCTATACATCCACTGTCAATAAGAAAATGAATAGCACGTGGTTGGTGTGCGAAGGGTCCTTGATAATGCTGATATTGTTTCACCAGGCATTGTTTCAGATGAATGTCATGGATGACAAAAAAAACTGCCCCAGTGATGCATTGGGCCATCTTCACCAAGCTGGTCAGGATGCTCTTGATTGTGAAGCCTGATTATTTGTAGAGGACCCAGGGTGACATGTCAAATTTTATTTGATGCCCGGAGTAGAATCACTGTTGAGCCTTCTTGAAATCTCCGGTGGCGCTAATGGGCCACCTCTAAACATGTTCGAGTCTGAATTCTCAAAGCAATCTTGCAGCAGAGAGTAAGCCTCCTATGACCTTAGTATAGGTAGATAACTCATGAGTTATTGTTTGTAGGCTCAGAAGGAACAGGAAGACGTAATCTGATTAGACGAATTGTAGGTGGGGATGGCTTTTTGTTTAAATATGGTCTTAGATTGTTTTTCCTCTTGTGGGATATTATACAGGTGCTGGTCATATAATTAGAATATCATCAAAATGTTGATTTATTTCAGTAATTCCATTCAAAAAGTGAAACATGTATAATGTATACATTCATTCCACACAGACTGATATAGTTCAAGTGTTTATTTCTTTTCATTTGGATGATTATAACTGACAACTAATGAAAACCTCAAATTCAGTATCTCAGAAAATTTGAATGTTGTGAAAAGGTTCAATATTAAAGACACCTGGTGCCACACTCTAATCAGCTAATTAACTCAAAACACCTGCAAAGGCCTTTAAATGGTCTCTCAGTCTTGTTCTGTAGGCTACACAATCATGGGGAAGACTGCTGACTTGACACCTTGCTCAAGGAGGGCAAGACACAAAAGGTCATTGCTAAAGAGGCTGGCTGTTCACAGAGCTCTGTATCTAAGCACATTAATAGAGAGGCGAAGGGAAGGAAAAGATGTGGTAGAAAAAAGTGTACAAGCAATAGGGATAACCGCACCCTGGAGAGGATTGTGAAACAAAACCCATTCAAAAATGTGGGGGAGGTTCACAAAGAGTGGACTGCAGCTGGAGTCTGTGCTTCAAGAACCACCACGCACAGACATATGCAAGACATGGGTTTCAGCTGTCGCATTCCTTGTGTCAAGCCACTCTTGAACAAGACACAGCGTCAGAAGCGTCTCGCCTGGGCTAAAGACAAAAAGGACTGGACTGCTGCGGAATGGTCCAAAGTTATGTTTTCTGATGAAAGTAAATTTTGCATTTCCTTTGGAAATCAAGGTCCCAGAGTCTGGGGGAAGAGAGGAGAGGCACATAATCCATGTTGCTTGAAGTCCAGTGTAAAGTTTCCACAGTCAGTGATGGTTTGTGGTGCCATGTCATCTGCTGGTGTTGGTCCACTGTGTTTTTTGAGGTCCAAGGTCGACGCAGTCGTCTACCAGGAAGTTTTAGAGTTCTTAATTGGCCAGCAAACTTGCCTGACATTAACCCTATAGAAAATCTATGGGGTATTGTGAAGAGGAAGATGCGATACGCCAGACCCAACAATGCAGAAGAGCTGAAGGCCACTATCAGAGCAACCTGGGCTCTCATAACACCTGAGCAGTGCCACAGACTGATCGACTCCATGCCACGCCGCATTGCTGCAGTAATAAAGGCTAAGTATTGAGTGCGGTACATGCTCATAGTTTTCATGTTCATACTTTTCAGTTGGCCAACATTTCAAAAAATCATTCTTTTTTATTGGTCTTAAGTAATATTCAAATTTTCAGAGATACTGAATTTGGGATTTTCATTAGTTGTCTGTTATAATCATCACAATTAAAAGAAATAAACATTTGAAATATATCAGTCTGTGTGTAATGAATGAATATAATATAAAAGTTTCATCTTTTGAATGGAATTACTGATATAAATCAACTTTTTGATGATATTCTAATTATATGACCAGCACCTGTACATGTAATTGTTTTCTTGTTTTAAGTTGGTTAGATACAATCTTCTGCAAAGAAAAAGGCTTCATCTGGGTAAGAGGATTAATGCGCTGATGTTCTTATGCAGTTTGTTCTCCCATAGGTGGACATTTGTCAGCAGGAAAGTTGGAAATGCAGACAATGTAGCTCATCTTTTCAACCTTAGAGGCCATGGTTCCTTCCACATTGTATTGCGAGATGTCCTGTATTTGAACTCTGTATACAGTAAATGTTACATGTACTTGTATTTTATAGGTGTTGATATCAACTGGCAGGCAAGTGACGGAGCAACACCCCTGTACGAGGCAAGTAAGAATGGCCACAAGGAAGTTGTGGAAATGCTTCTTTCAAAGAAAGCAGATGCGAACAAAACAACCAACAATGGTCTCCTACCACTTCATGTTGCTGTCCAGAAAGGACATTTTGAGTAAGTTCATTTATTCTCCAGTTATGAATTTAATGCAGTTAGTTACCAAGGCATTTGTTTCTCCAGAACAGGGTGAGAAGTTCCCTTTTAACATATTCCTTTGTCACTTGCAGCATTGTGTCCATGTTGATTCCTGTCACCAGCAAGTACAGAGTGAAACGCACTGGCATCAGTCCTCTCCACCTGTCTGCGGAGTGCAACAGGGACTGGATCCTGGAGTTGCTTATAGAGGCAGGCTATGATGTCAATGTCCAGCTTTCAGATGATCGATCCAAAATGTATGCAGACCGTCGTAGCACAGCGCTCTACTTCGCTGTTGCCAACAACAACATAGAGGCCACCAAAATTCTTCTAGATGCGGGGGCTAACCCCAACCTTGACATGTTAAACCCACTTCTGATTGCTGTGAGGCGAGGTTGCATAGATATGACCGTCATGCTGGTGGAACATGGAGCTAACATGAATGCATCCATCCTCACACACCCCTGCTCCTTCCCGGCGGGGATCCTGCTCAGTATGACAAACTTGCACTTTCTAAAGTTTCTGATGGACAATGGATGTGATGCCCGTTCCTGTTTTGACTGTACATATGGCAGCAAGCCACACCCACCCTTGGAAATTTCAAGAAACAGATTTTTGCAGCTCGCTTCGAATCAGGACGAAACTCCGCGCAAAACTTGCGTCCAGGTGGGTTTACTTAATGTAAAACAAAGACAGCCCTCTGGTCTGTCTAGTTTCCAATCCCGTCTTGTCTCTCCTGTTCTTTTGAATCAAATTTCTGTACTCAATTTAGTTCTGTGAGGCAATTTCTGAACCAACAACAAGCCGCTGGGCAGGACCCATCATAGATGTGCTCCTGGATTATGTTGGCCATGTTAAGCTCTGCTCCCGGCTGATCGAGCACCTGGATAGCTACCCTGACTGGGCAGGGATCAAGTTGAAAGCTAGTAAGTGAATTTATACGCAATATGCAACGTCTACATATAAGTGGGGCTTATATTTGTGGGGCTTATATAAGTGGGGCTTATATTTGTGGGGCTTATATAAGTGGGGCTTATATTTGTGGGGCTTATATAAGTGGGGCTTATATTTGTGGGGCTTATATAAGTGGGGCTTATATTTGTGGGGCTTATATAAGTGGGGCTTATATTTGCTCAAATGCTTCAGTGGGAGACTTCCACATACTGTCAGGTTGTGCACGCGTGTTTATTTTCTAAGGTTAAAGAGGAAGTTCACACATGTTTACACGTTGCTTTATTTTTGCTCTGTTTGTGCTTGAAGCTGATCCAAAACTCTGTCTTTAAGGTTATGCCCTTTTGTATTGTTGTCTAGTTACCTTGACAGAAGTATCAGGTTATCTAAAATCACCCAATCCATTTAATATGCAATTATTTTTACTTTCAGTGCCACCACATTCGCTGATGCAGCTGTGCAGACTGAAGATTCGTCAGCAGGTTGGAAATCAGAGGCTGAGGTGCATCAACAAACTGCCCCTCCCAGATAGACTAATAGAGTTCCTCAACTATAATAAAGGAGAATTACTGGACATCTGAGAAAAAGGTTACAAACCATCCCCAATATGCCGCATTAACATTTGATGGTGGGGTTAATTTAAGTGGTAAAAAAAAGCAACCGTTTTTCGTAGTGGAACAAGAGTTTGAGAAATCAGATCTGTTATTATTATTTTTATTATTTCTTAATACCTAAGGGATGTTATTAAACTATTTACAATTGTGAAAAATTTGCTTTAAAACATCATTTTTGAACAGTTCCCTGGGGGTTAAACTGTTGAAAACATCTGGTGTAGGTGAACACTACAATTCAAAAGTTTGGGGTCTCTTAGAAATGTTTGTTTTTGAAAGAAAAGCACATTTTCTTTCCATTAAAATAACATAAAATTGATCGGAAATACAGTGTAGACATTGTTAATGCTGCATAAGAGGCCAACCTCCTGGAGTTACCTCTTCACTGTTGATGTTGAGACTGAAGTTTTGCATGTACTATTTAATGATGCTGCCAGTTGAGAACTTGTGAGGCGTCTGTTTCTCAAACTAGACACTCCAATGTATTTGTCCTCTTGCTCTGTATTTCTGATCAATTTGATTATATTTTAATGGACAAAAATATAGCTTTTCTTTTAAAAACAAGGACATTTCTAAGTGACCCCAAACTTTTGAACGGTAGTGTACATGTTCCAGTTATTGACACTACACTCTAAGAAGAAAATCTTCCTATATGGTAATTGAGGGGTCGTTCAGATTGAAGCTGTGGAGGAGAAGCTGTTAAAAGAATTTCTTTGAAATGTAACTTTACATTTTCCACTTAACAGAGGTTCCCAAACAGAACCCTGAAAAGACCATTCCAGAACCTTTTCTTTTAGAGTGAAGGTCAACAGATTCTGTGACTCATATCCAACAAATGTGATTTTTACAATATAAGCCACTTATGGAGAAATATTGTTGTGTACTGTGTATTACGTACATTTAAATAAGAGTTTGTACTGTATAATATGTAAATGTAATTATGAGTAAATGTGTGTGTATATTGGGGTACAGTATTTTAGTTTTGTAAGCAACAGTGAGACTGACTCTTATGGCCGGCTAAATTAATGTTTACCCTCGCAGACATTTTCTTTACTCTAACGTACTTTCACGGCCTTTACCTCTGGGATCAGAAAAATGTACGCTAATGTAGCTCTTACTGTATATAATAAAGCCATGTTTAGAAAGATTCAGAAGGTTTCAGAAATGTTTAATCATATATGGAATTAGGTACTGGATCATGTACAAAGGTTTGTTGCCATAGTGGGTGATATTATTTCAATATTTTATGTAAACTGTAAAAACAATAAAAAAAACAATAATTATCATCAGTTGTTTGTTCCGTATGCTAGAAACAGTGCTTGTTGTAAAGCACAGAAACATATCAAGAAAACCAAACTCTAACTTTTTGTTAAAGATAAATTGTTTTGAGAAGCAAGACTGGACAAGTTGATTGGATGGACGAGAATATGCTTCAAGCTGCAAAAGTAAACAAGCTATAAATATTGAGATTGATGTTGATGAAATAGGGTAATCGCAATAGGGTCATTCTGCTTAAACTTTGCAGTTAGTTACAGTGATCCCAACCATCTTGGAAAAGCCAGTAAACACCCAGGACAAGGAATTGTACCTTCAAGCTTGACCCTGGACAAGCTTGAAGGACACAGCATTAATTCAGACCACCTGTCAGGATCTGGAGGGCTGGCAGTGAATGGCTGACCGGTCAGGACTGCCAGCAAGTTCTTGTCAAATGAACCAAGATTTAAGGTTTAAGGTTTCACTTTTGTAATAATAGACACATCACATGCATGGCACAACAACACCGGCTTAAGTCGTCATCAAGGAGACTTCTTGTTTACACATGAGCAGTATCTCCTTTACAGCAGTTTGAGTGGCTTGCTTCAGAGGGTTGAATATACAGCTCCGGAAAAAATTAAGAGACCACTGCAAAAAAGTTGAAAAGGAAGGTTTTCCGGAGCTGTATATACATAGAGACAATGTTTATATATATACATATATATATATATATATGTGTGTGTTTGTGTGTATAAATACAGCTCCGGAGAAAATTAAGAGACCACTGCACCTTTTTCTTTCATTTCCAAAAAAGTTGAAAAGGAAAGTTTTCCGGAGCTGTATATACATAGAGACAATGTTTATATATACATATATATGTGTGTGTTTGTGTGTATAAATACAGCTCCGGAAAAAACTAAGAGACCACTGCACCTTTTTCTTTCATTTCCAAAAAAGTTGAAAAGGATTCAAGTTTTGAATCAGGAATAGAAGCCTTCAATTTGCAGATGTCTCTTAATTTTAAAGGCGCAGTGGTCTCTTAATTTTTTAACACAACCGTTCAAAAGTTTGGGGTCACTTTCTTTGCATCCCGGAGTCGCCTCTTCACCGTTGACTTTAAGATTGCTGTTTTGCTGGAACAATTTAATGATGCTGCCAATTGAAGACCTGTGAGATGTCTGTTTCTCAAACTAGACACTCCAATGTATTTGTCCTCTTGCTCAGTTATGCACTGGGGCATCCAATTTCACTTTCTATTCTGGTTAGAGCCAGTTTGTGCTGATCTGTGAAGAGAGTAGTACACAACTTTGTACAAGATCTTCAGTTTCTTGGCCATTTTTTATAATGAATTTGCATTTTATTGTATGACATAAGTATTTGATCACCTACCAACCAGTAAGAATTCCGGCTCTCACAGACCTGTTAGTTTTTCTTTAAGAAGCCCTCCTTTTCTCCACTTATTACCTGCATTAAATGCATCTGTATGAACTTGTTACCTCTATAAAAGACACCTGTCCACACACTCAAACAAACAGACTCTAACCTCTCCACAATGGCCAAAAAAAAAACATTAGTAACACACTACGCCGTCATGGATTAAAATCCTGCAGTGCACGCAAGGTCCCCCTGCTCAAGCCAGCGCATGTCCAGGCCGATCTGAAGTTTGCCAATGACCATCTGGATGATCCACAGGAGGAATGGGAGAAAGTCATGTGGTCTGATGAGACATAGGTGGTCTAAACTCTACTCGGCGTGTTTGGAAGAAGAAGAAGGATGAGTACAACCCCAAGAACAGCATCCCAACCGTGAAGTATGGAGGTGGAAACATCATTCTTTGGGGATGCTTTGCTGCAAAGGGGACAGGACGACTGCACCGTATTGAGGGGAGGATGTATGTGGCCATGTATTGCGAGATCTTGGCCAACAACCTCCTTCCCTCAGTAAGAGCATTGAAGATGGGTTGTGGCTGGGTCTTCCAGCATGACAACGACCCGAAACACCCAGCCAGGGCAACTAAGGAGTGGCTCCGTAAGAAGCATCTCAAGGTCCTGGAGTGGCCTAGCCAGTCTCCAGACATGAACCCAATAGAAAATCTTTGGAGGAGGCTGAAAGTCTGTATTGCCCAGTGACAGCCCCAAAACCTGAAGGATCTGGAGAAGGTCTGAATGGAGGAGTGGGCCACAATCCCTGCTGCAGTGTGTGCAAACCTGGTCAAGAACTACAGGAAACCTATAATCTGTAATTGCAAACAAAGGTTTCTGTACCTAATATTAAGTTCTGCTTTTCTGATGTATCAAATACTTATGTCATGCAATAAAATGCAAATTAATTACATAAAAATCATACAATGTGATTTTCTGGATTTTGTTTTAGATTCCGTCACTCACAGTTGAAGAGTACCAATGATAAAAATTACAGACTTCTACATCCTTTGTAAGTGGGAAAACCTGCAAACATCGGCAGTGTATCAAATACTTGTTCTCCCCACGGTATGTACCATTTGTAAAAAAACATGAGCGGTCATCTTTGGTCGCCTTGCATGAACCGCACGTTTGAGATCTCCCCAGATTGGCTCAGCAGTATTAAGGTCAGGAGACTGTTATGGCCACTCCACAACCTTCACCGTGATTAGCCTTCTAGGCACCACTGTTCCGGCTAATCACCTTCACCCCGGACTGTCCCCATATTGTCGCCCACACCTCTTTCCCATTCTCTCTGATTTTCATGCCTATATATATGGCCCTGTTTCCCCAGTGCTGTGTTGGTTATTATTTCCACCGTGCAGTGAGTACGACTACGACTATGTCTACGACTACGTCTACGACTACGACTACGTCCACGACTACGACTACGTCTATTACTATGTCTACGTGTATCGTTCCGGCTTCATCCGCGTGTTCTGTTTTAGAGGCTTTTCACCTCCCTTTACTTTGGACTTGCCCAGTCAGTTTTTTGACGTGCTTTGAGTTGGGTTATAGAAACCCTTACCACATTTCCTGCGTCTGTCTCCACTCCTCACAACACTGTGACATTAAGGGTTTAGCCAGAGAACATCAAGGATAGCAGGGATCTAAAAATGATTTAGAATTCTCCCAAGCAGAGGCGTCGCTAGGATCACAATACATTCGGGGCTTAGCCGACCCTCGGGACAGACATTTCAGGGTTTTGAATGTACATGCGGAAAATGTGTACATGCGGAAAATGTGTCTACAAGCCCACAAATCTACATTGTCATAATGCCCAATCGGAATTATAGATTAATAGATCAGGGGCTATTTTTTGTAATTCTTTGGTCAATTTGAGATCTGGTGCTATTCATAAAAGATTTGGACGCCCAGGCCTAATGACGCCACTGCTCCTACATAAAAATTGCTTGCTAGGAACTATGAATTGGCTTTGAAGTACAGATGAAAAGAAATGACACTATGTGGCCCCCATTCTCTTTAAAATTACATTGAAATATACAGGTAGATGTGCTTGTTTTCTATTGTGCGCACCTATCTGCACGTGCTACAATGAGTGGACTTAGTTGCCAGCTGATTAACTTTTTGACAGACTGTAAATGTGTTGCAGTTTGCCTTTGCAGTGGGCTGACCCAAACCAGATGGTAAGGGCCAATCACAAGGGTACATTTCCCTAAGACAGAAATAGCATACACACACACGCATACGTTACAGCTGCTACTGTTCATTATCTACCCACCGCTACCCCTACCTTTATGTACACAAACTTAAATGACCCCCAATACCCATTGCTTGTTCTTTACTACAACAAACAATTATATAAGTATAGAATTTAACCTGTAACCTCAGTACTGAGGTCCAAACTGAAAAAAAAAACAGAAAAAGTTATATCTATACGTGACATAATATTTAAAGACTGACTAGTGACACGCCTGTACTTTTATGAGCTCCAATACTGGAATCTTGGCTGTGGTGGCTTCATAGATTTTTTTTTTTTAAGTAGACTATGTTCAGAAATATGATACAGCTTGGCCTGCCAACACAACAGGAAGACTGTTAGCTATTAACTTGACAATTTTTTTAAGTATTTCTAAGTAACCAAAAATAAGAAAAAGACATCCACAATGAATGTAACACCTGTTTGCAGTCAGGTTATTGTAATACAAGACAGTACCTGAGCTCTCACAAGTCACATCAATTATTGTCAATAAGATCTGACCCAGACACAATAAGTGTCTGACCTAGTGCAGGAGGACTACAACGCACTATAGTTAAGTATCCATGGTGCAGAGACAATTTCAATTGCAGTACGTACAAATTATATAATTGACATATTATCGTAGAGTTACTCACTGCTTTTGGAGATTCCTTGTTATTGTTATTAGACAAGATCGCCATGAAGGGGATGGTGACTATTTGATAATAGCTCCTCCTCAACATCTATTTTTGTATGTGTAAGCATTACATGGTGAGGTTCACACTTGCTGTATCACGGGCATGTGATGAATACTACCAGGAGTTCCAGCCATTTGTTTATTTAGTGCTGACCTAAAAAGACTGGGTCAACTTCCCCAGAGCAATCTGATCTTGGAAGAAGGTAGACACAAAGTTGGCACACCACCCTATCATTTAAACCTCCAGAAATATCCCAGACGGCTGGATGAGAAGCCCAGTCTCAGAAACCTTTTACTGACAGAGGAGTGGAGAAGTCTTGGGGGGAAGACTAACCAGAGAGGAAATTGCTTTGGAAAGCTGTAAGAGCTGGGGAGAAAGGTAAGACAAATTTCCTTTTAGACTGCTATTTGGAAACATTCATCTACAGAATTATTTTTCTACATGAACCCAGTGGTCATGTGCATTTAAGAATAATTATGATTAGCACACTGCCTTAGTTATTTCACAGATCCCTTTAATGTTTAGAATATAAGATCCAAACAAATTTTAGGGAAAGCATAGAATTTTTTTACATATTCCCAGCATTGCCCAACCTAAATTAAACTCTAAATTATTTCTATATAAAATGTGTTAATTTGTAGAATGTTTATCTTACCTAACTAGTACTCACAATGTTTTTTTTCATCAACTGATGCTTGTGAAATAAGGACATTTGCTTATGTGCAACCCACTTGCACATAATGTACAGTAAGGTCAAAAAGTATTTGAACACTTACACCTTTTTTTGGCTCTGAATTTCAGAATATTTAGTAATTTTGTGCTCTCTTAAAAATATAATCTGGGTGAGCTTCACCCAGTAGCAATCAAAGATAGAAAGAGGCAAAGTTGTCACGCAACAATATCAAACAAGTAAGCTGGTTCCGATGCCTCACTGACAGAGTGCAGAAGTCTTAGTGGGGGAGACTAACCAGGGTGGAAAACATTGAAACATATTCTTTTAGCATTTGGAACGCTGCGAGAAAGCTTACTAAAGTGATATACAAAAATACATTCATAATCTATATAATTCTACATGGACCTGGTGGTAATTAGTATTTGGACAAGTGAGTACACCCCTCATATTTTCGTGTATTATTTGATTATATCTTTTCATGTGACAACACTGAAGAAATGACACTTTGCTACAATGTAAAGTAGTGAGTGTACACCTTGTATAACAGTGTACATTTTCTGTCCCGTCAAAATAACTCAACACACAGCCATTAATGTCTAAACTGCTGGCAACAAAAGTGAGTACACCCCTAAGTGAAAATGTCCAAATTGGGCCCAATTAGCCATTTTCCCTCCCCGGTGTCATGTGACTCGTTAGAGTTACAAGGTCTCAGGTGTGAATGGGGAGCAAGTGTGTTAAATTTGGTGTTATCACTCTCACACTCCCTCATACTGGTCACTGGAAGTTTAACATGGCACCTCATGACAAAGAACTCTCTGAGGATCTGAAAAAAATTATTGTTGCTCTACATAAAGATGGCCTAGGCTATAAGAAGATTGCCAAGACCCTAAAACTGAGCTGCAGCACGGTGGCCAAGAACATACAGCAGTTTAACAGGACAGGTTCCACTCAGAACAGGCCTCGCAATGGTCGACCAAAGAAGTTGAGTACACATGCTCAGTGTCATATCCAGAGGTTGTCTTTGGGAAATAGACGTATGAGTGCTGCCAGCATTGCTGCAGAGTTTGAAGGGGTGGGGGGGTCAGCCTGTCAGTGCTCAGACCATACGCCGCACACTGCATCAAATTGGTCTGCAATGCACAAGAAAGCCTGAAAATATTTTGCTGGAGACAAGCAGACTAAGGACATGGATTACTAGAACCATGTCCTGTGGTCTGATGAGACCAAGATAAACTTATTTGGTTCAGATGGTGTCAAGCGTGTGTGGCGGCAACCCGGTGAGGAGTACAAAGGCAAGTGTGTCTTGCCTACAGTCAAACATGGTGGTGGGAGTGTCATGATCTGGGGCTGCATGACTGCTGCCAGCACTGGGGAGCTACAGTTCATTGAGGGAACCATGAATGGCAACATGTACTGTCACATACTCAAGAAGAGCATGACCCCCTCCCTTTGGAGACTGGGATACAGGGCAGCATTCCAACACAATAACGACCCCAAACACACCTCCAAGACGACCACTGCCTTGCTAAAGAAGGTAAAGGGTAAAGGTGATGGACTGGCAAAGCATGTCTTCAGACCTAAACCCTGTTGAGCATCTGTGGGGCATCCTCCAACGGAAGGTGGAGGAGTGCAAGGTCTCTAACATCCACCAGCTCTGTGATGCAGGAGTGGAAGAGGACACCAGTAAACAACCTGTAAAGCTCTGGAGAACCCCATGCCCAAGAGGGTTAAGTGCATGCATAAGAGAAGTGCCAATGTCTTGTATTTAGACTTTGCATTCGGAGTCTGCTGCTGGTGTCTGACAACATGAGGTTTGAAGAAGTGTCATTGCAAGGAAAGCATTGGCAGATAAATCAGAGCTGTAGAAAAAACCTAAGACGTGCCCGAATCAAAATGTCAGTCACTACCATCTGACTGCTGAACACCACTAGCCGAACTACAGAGGCTGGACTGCAAGCCTCAAAAACACTAAAGCCTCTAAAACCGGATGGTCTAAAATGTACCTAAAAGATCTGTTAGAGTTCTAGAGAAAATATATTGCGGACAGATAAAGATGGCATTCCACCACATCTTAAAAATATAGTTGTTGATGTAAAAAATGACAATGTGTTCTTACTTGGTCAAATAAGTGTAAAAAATATTCAACACTGATGTTTCCAAAAGAAACAACAAGCACTGTTGTCAGTCTGTTTTCCACTGTTGGCTAAGACAGAGAGATATTAGCCCTCTTTTCTGGGCCAACTGCAGGTTTCCAAGGCCTTTATTTTTAGCACCTGACCATATGACTGAACAATAATTAAGATAAGATAGGAGTAGAACATTCAGGACTTTGTTGAGTGTGCTGTCAAAAGAACAGAGCATATTGTACATTTGTTTTTAACAATAACATAGTCCCCAAGCCAGGAACCACAACATGAAAGTCATCCTGTAGGGAGTTACCGCATGATTCTACAGTATAAAGTATCTGTCATATTATGATTTAAGTGAATCAAGTTATTGAGTGGTGTGACGTCTAATGGAGCAGTATTACCAACATTTGATTATTTACACAAACAAGAGGATCCAATATAGAAGGTCCTGACAGCTATCACACTGCACTTATATTAACCAGGAAGTATTCATTGGCACATGCATGATGGAGGAGTGGGCATTCCCAAACCAATACTGGCACTGAGCCAAGTTCTCTAAGACTAATGCAATGTTTCCAAATTCTGGTCCTGGGGACCACAGGGGGTGGATGTTTTTGTTTTCACCCTAGCAATTGCACACCTGATTCAAATTAAAGACTTGATGATAGGTTTATTATGTCAATCAGATGTGTAAGTGGTAGGGCAACGTTTGAATCAGGTGTGTGAGTACTAGGGCAAAAACTAAAACTTACATTTCTAGGATTGGGAAACACTGGAGTAGTGCAATGTCCCTGACAGATTTTCGCCCTTCACCTACAATTCCATATACTCTAAAATATCGACTTAATTGAGCTTTGAGTAATTAGGTTAATCTCAGTTTGGCTTAGTGTAAGAAATGGAAGTAGATTTTTCAAGATCCAACATTGGGGATGTTATGCATAATGTAAAATATATAACTAACAGACTCAATGCCTTCTTTTTCTCTAAAGATCCAATATGGCAGTTGCCAACATGTCCATGCCTGGCTTGGCAGTAGACCCCATCCTGGGTTTTGATGACTACAGTCTCTACAGCAACCTGTCAGATGATGAGCTGATGCAGCTGGCCATTGAACGTAGCCTCAGTGATGCCCACTACGCCAGTGCCCTGGGTGAAGCCAGCAACACCCCCACAGCTCCAGGAAGAAGTACATTCGAGTACCGGACCAACCCACCTGCAACCAGACAGAACTCACCAACTCATCCAAGGCAGGAACCAACCCATAGGCCACCTACCGCCAACCCAACTGACGTGTATGTGCCAGCTATCATCCACTGTTTTTAATTGAACTATAAAGGCACTTCATAGCATAGGGCAACATAATATAAATCATTGCCAGTCAAGGTATGTTCAAGAAATGTTCATGCCTTCTGTGATTATTGGTGTATTCTAATCAGTAATGTGTGTGTCTATTAACACGGTTACTGCTATCATGGTACACTGAGAGGCTCTAAGTACCCGTAGTTTAACTGCAGCAACTCATTTAACAGTCTGGCCTGCTTGTTTTCCAACTGGCCATGTACGAAACACCTGTCCTATCGAATCTCATGACTCTGTTCTGGAAATAGATCCAAGTAGTAAAGCATGTGAGGTTCACATGCCACCAAGGAAGAAAATAGCAACACTGAAAACAAGTCTCTGTGCTGAGATGGATGTACAGTTGCAAGTTCAAAAAGTTAGCTAAGGTCAGATTGCAGTATTGGAAGGCCAATTGCTGGAAGGGGTGTTGGAAGGGCAATCTCAATGCAAAATGGCACTATAGTGTCTCCTAGCGATGGGTTGTTTTTATCTACACAATCGCAGCAGTCTCCTACCCTAAATATTCACCCCCCACACCCCCATGTTCACACATTTTGTTGTTACAAAGTAAGATGTCAAAGTATTTAATTATTAGATAATTTGTGATTAACCAGGGTGATTTTCATTTATGAGTACATCTCATTTGTTTTATTGTCCTCTGGTTAAAGAAATTTGAGCTGAACTCACAATACAATGTCACAATACTGGACTGTCTAGTTGTTAGATAAACTGACAATGTCAGAAACTGAGTACCTATTATAATTTTACAGACGTCTAGTATCTTTTTTGACATGCTGCTTTTCTCCACACTGTTGGTCAATGTGTGTGAAGGCACGCTCGTTCATCTGACAACCACAGTTAGCTTTACAGAAGCATAAATCTAGCTTAAAGAAACCTGAAGGAGTTACGAGTGTGCAGCAATTAGATCAGGAAATCCATATCGAGTATGTTTTTTTTTTATGGAGATAGATAACTATTAAAATGTAAACTTGTAAGTAGCAAGTCACAAATACAAAACTGTCAAATAATCACTTTCAAGAAATATATGCATATTGTTTCACAAACATATGTCAAAATCCAAAAACAAATTATGAATCGTTAAGAAAAAACAAGCACGATTAGCAAATAATTGTAAGACCGTTTTTTTTATGTTGAATCATATTTTTGTGGATGTTACAGCATTTGTCACCTGCATTTTACAGATATATGACTTGAATTACATTTGTAAGCGGCCTTACATATTTGTGTGTTGCTCCACATATTTGTGATGGCCGCTACATATTTGTAGTGTTGCATATTTGTGAGTGGCATTTGATGGATCCGTTTCATTCGGGATCCAGATTAGGACCTCCTTAGTTCTGGTTATGCTTAGTCTACCGAACCCCTATACATTTAGAACGTCCTTTCAAAATGACACAGCACATAATTACCTGTGAATCAAGTTTTGGGTAATAAATATGATTTATGTAATTCTGTAACAATCAAAACAAACATTTTGATTTTGAACATGGCGGATAGAAGTTGGCCACAGGTGACTTCAAGTTTCCATCAACCAGTTAGCTTATTGAATATTGCCACTCTTTCTACTCAAACAAGTCACCTAATAGACAATATAATATGTTGTTTATTATTGTGAAGCACCAAGGGAGATATTCAGACAATAATATTGGTATTAACATAATTTGTTACAGTATAAGGATGTTTGGTTGCAAGAGTAGTCTGCTTTGTTCAATGTGTATCTAGCTTGTTGCTTTTTTTATCTACATCTGGCATGCAGTAACATTATATTAGCTTGTTTGCTCATCTCATCCTCGGCTATATGACATTGTCTATAGGTGACTTATGTAACCAACTGCAGAATGAGGCAATGCTCTCGTACACCAGGATCTTGGGCTGTAGCAGAAAGATATTACAGTAAATAACAGACTGATGTTAAAACGGTCAAGGCATTCACTGCTCTTCAGTTACATCTTTCGGACACTTGTGTGATCACAATGTAAATGTACAAAATATAAAACATGAGTAGATGAAAGAAAAAAACCAGATACAGCGAGAGATACCTGTAGCAGAAAGATATCACAGTTACTGTAAAAACAGTGTTTGATTAGACGGTCACAGCATTCACTAATGGATAGAGTAAGCAAGCAGGTTTATTTATATAGCACAATTGCTACATATAAGCAATTCAATGTGCTTTACAAAGAAAAAGATAAATATAAAAATACAATAGAATAAAAACAATAAACAACAATAAAACATCATAATAAAACTAAATTAGAAGATAGAATAAAGGCTAAACTTAGCTGAAAGACTAAAATGTGTGACTAAATAATACAAGGGCTCAGTCATGAGCGTGTGAAAAGAGAAGTGTTTTTAACCTGGATTAAAAATGTATACGGTTGGGGAACGTCTAGATCTTCTGGTAATTGATTCCAGTTGTGTGCAGCATAACTGCTTAATGCAGCTTTGCCATGTTTAGTTTGGACTCTGGGCTCTACTAGCTGACCTGAGTTAATGGATCTAAGAGCCCTGTTCGGTTTATACTCTTCAAACATATTAGAAAGGTATTCTGGGCCTAAACCATTCATTGATTTATAGACTAAAAGCACCACTTTAAAATCTATTCTGTAACTGACTGGAACCCAGTGCAAAGATTTAAAAACCAGAATGATGTGCTCGGTTCACTTGGTCCTGGTTAACATTCTAGCAGCAGCATTGTGAATGAGCTGCTGCTGTTTTAGTCTTATTGGGGAGTCCAGTTAAGACATTACAGTAGGCAACCCTACTGGAGATAAAAGCATGGATGAGCTTGGTCTTTTTAGGACTCCAACCCCTTGATTCTGAGTATATTTTTAAGATGATAGACTGCTGTTTTGGTGACCACTTTAATATGACTGTCTAACATGAGGTCTGAGTCTATCAGAACACCAAGAATAGGCACTTGGTCCCTGGTTTTTAAGGCCTGAGAATCCAGCTCTTTATTCATACTAGTTCTTTTATTTTTGTTGCCAAACACAATAATCTCTGTTTTATCTTGGTTTAATTGTAGACAATTTTGGTTCATCCAGGTATTTATGTGCTCTATACAGTGACACAGGGAATCTATTGAGCTGTTCGAGAGCCGTATATACAGTGAGGGAAAAAATTATTTTATCCCCTGTGGATTTTGTACGTTTGCCCACTGACAAAGAAATGATCAGTCTATAATTTTAATGGTAGGTTTAATTGAGGAGTGAGAGACAGAATAACAACAAAAAAACCAGAAAAACGCATGCCAATTCTTTTAAAAATTGATTTGCATTTTAATGAATGAAATAAGTATTTGATCCCTTCTCAATCAGAAATATTTCTGGATCCCAGGTGTCTTTTATACAGGTTTCGAGCTGAGATTATGAGCACACTCTTGAAGGGAGTGCTCCTAATCTCAGCTTGTTACCTGTATAAAATACACCTGAAGCAATCAAGAAGCAATCAATCAATCAGATTCCAAACTCTCCACCATGGCCAAGACCAAAGAGCTCTCCAAAAATGTCAGAGACACGATTGTAGACCTACACAAGGCTGGAATGGGCTACAAGACCATTGGTGAGAAGATGACAACAGTTGGTGCGATTATTCGCATATGGAAGAAACAAGAAAGAACTATCAGCCTCCCTCTGTCTGGGGCTCCATGCAAGATCTCACCTCGTGGAGTTGCAATGATCATGAGAACGGTGAGGAATTAGCCAAGAACTACACAGGAGGATCTTGGCAATGATCTCAAGGCAGCTGGGACCATAGTCACCAAGAAAACAATTGGTAACACACTACACTTAGAAGGACTGAAATCCTGCAGCGCCCGCAAGGTCCCCCTGTTCAAGAAAGCACATGTACAGGCCCGTCTGAAGTTTACCAATAAACACTGGGAACTGGCTGAAAGTGTTGTGGTCAGATGAGACCAAAATCGAGCTCTTTAGCATCAACTCAACTCGATGTGTTTGAAGGAGGAGGAATGCTGCCTATGACCCCAAGAACACCATCCCCACCGTCAAACATGGAGGTGGAAACATCATGCTTTGGGGGTGTTTTTCTGCAAGGGAACAGGACAACTTCACCGCATCAAAGGAACGAAGGACAGGGACATGTACCGTCAAATCTTGATGAAAACCTCCTTCCCTCAGCCAGGGCATTGAAAATGGATCGTGGATGGGTATTCCAGCATGAAAATGACCCAAAACACACAGCCTAGGCAACAAAGGAGTGGCTCAAGAAGAAGCATATTAAGGTCCTGGAGTGGCTTAGCCAGTTTCCAGACCTTAATCCCATAGATAATCTGTGGAGGGAGATGAAGATTTGAGTTGCCAAACTTCAGCCTTGTCATGTTTTGCAGAGGGATTGAATACTTATTTCACTCATTGAAATGCAAATAAATTTATGACATTTTTGAAGT
Source organism: Esox lucius (assembly GCF_011004845.1). Taxonomy (NCBI): domain Eukaryota; kingdom Metazoa; phylum Chordata; class Actinopteri; order Esociformes; family Esocidae; genus Esox; species Esox lucius. The sequence continues at coordinate 15,183,057 of NC_047586.1, forward strand.
GCGTTTTTCTGGATTTCTTTGTTGTTATCCTGTCTCTCACTGTTCAAATAAACCTACCATTAAAATTATAGACTGGTTATGTCTTTGTCAGTGGGCAAAGGTCACTGACAAATTCAGCAGGGGATCAAATTTGTTTTTCCCTCACTGTATTTGAGTGTCATCTGCATAGCTATGGGAGTGTTGTTGTTTGTTCCTTGGTGTTTCAGGCTGGGTGTTTTGTAAAAGCACTTTGTGACAACTGCTGATGTAAAAAGGGCATTATAAACAATTTTGATTTATTGGTAGTTAATGTTGTTGTTCTGTTGAATTTGGCCTTAAGGTAGCATATAGATTGAACAGAGAAGGTCAGAGAACTGATCCCTGGGGAACTCCACATGTCATAGCCACCTTATCAGATTCATGATTGCCAATGGTAACAAAGTAACTCCAGCCATCTTAATAAGATCTGAACCAATTAAGGACTACCCAATTTTCCAGCCTGTCTAGAAGCGTTCTACAAACCCAATTCCAAAAAAGTTGGGACACTGTACAATTGTGAATAAAAACAGAATTCAATGATGTGGAAATTTCAAATTTCAATATTTTATTCAGAATACAACATAGATGACATATCAAATGTTTAAACTGAGAAAATTTATCACTTAAAGAAAATAAGTTGATTTAAAATTTCATGGCATCAACACATCCCAAAAAAGTTGGGACAAGGTCATGTTTACCACTGTGTGGCATCCCCTCTTCTTTTTATAACAGACTGCAAATGTCTGGGGACTGAGGAGACAAGTTGCTCAAGTTTATGAATAGGAATGTTGTCCCATTCTTGTCTAATACAGGCTTCTAGTTGCTCAATCAATCAATCAAATTTATTTATAAAGACCTTTTTACAACAGCAGTTGTCACAATGTGCTTTACAGAGACACCCGGCCTTAAACCCCAAGGAGCAAACAACAGTAGTGTTGAATTTCTGTGGCTAGGAAAAACTCAACTGTCTTAGGTCTTCTTTGTCGCACCTTCCTCTTTATGATGCGCCAAATGTTTTCTATGGGTGAAAGATCTGGACTGCAGGCTGGCCATTTCAGTACCCGGATCCTTCTTCTATGCAGCCATGACATTGTAATTGATGCAGTATGTGGTCTGGCATTGTCATGTGGGAAAATGCAAGGTCTTCCCTGAAAGAGATGACGTCTGGATGGGAGCATAAGTTGTTCTAGAACTTGGATATAACTGTCAGCATTGATGGTACCTTTCCACATGTGTAGGCTGCCCATGCCACACGTACTCATGCAACCCCTTACCATCTGAGATGTTGACTTCTGAACTGAGCGCTGATAACAACTTGGGTTGTCCTTGTCCTCTTTAGTCCGGATGACATGGCGTCCCAGTTTTCCAAAATGAACTTCAAATTTTGATTAGTCTGACCACAGAACACTTTTCCACTTTGCCACAGTCCATTTTAAATGATGCCCTCAGACGGCACTGCATCACATACAGGGGAATACTTCCAGAAAACATTTTCGGTGAACACAATCGACCGTGCCATTCGCCGTTGCTGGCTAAAACTCTATAGGTCAAAAAAGAAGCCGTATCTAAACAGGATCCAGAAGCGCAGGCGTATTCCTGAGCCCATGTTGTGATTTCCATTACGGTTTCATTCCTGTACTCTACTGAATTTTCTGTTTGTTTGTAGGTTCAACGGTAGTAGTAAAGACTCAAACGGATCAGAGTCTCTTAAATGATTCAAACTTCCCATCAATTAAACAATGTTACCACTTCATAAAAGTAATTACTGAGTTCAAATAAATTGTTTGCCTTTTATGTTCTGCCTGTCAGGAAAGAGGATAATATTGTGAAAGCCATCCTGAATGGTGATGCGACCAAAGTAAGAGCTATGATTACAAATACAGCGAATAACATACTGCAGCCTGACAAATATGGATGGACCCTGTTGCATGAGGCTGCATATTACGGCCAAGACCAGTGTGTCAGAATTCTTCTGGGTGGTAAGTACAATTAAAAACTCCATAGATTCCTCCAAATGTGAGTAATAACAATGTCAGACTTTACAGGAAGAGGCTAAGTGCTGTTATCCACTTCAGGGGAGGCTTCACAAAATATTCATTGTAGGTGTTCCAATAATTCTGAAACCTCTTTTGCAGAAAATTCTTACTACTCAATAAAATGTTGTGTTTGACAAATTATTGGGTTGTTATGAAAGTATATGGCTACCTTAAATTTGAGCCCAAAATATGACTCATTGTGTTGTTTATTTTTTGCTCTTACTTTTTCTCAGGGTCATGAAGGGTGACAATATGTCTTGAATTGACTGTAGTAAAGTCATTTTGTGGATCAATATTATAGTCATTTTTTTTGTTAAACTGGTATCACTTTTATATTAGTTATTTCAGCACAATATTACTTGGTATACAGCAATGGATATTATCTGGGAAGAGCCATCTTAATATTTCATTATGAAGTACCTTTTACCAAGTAAATGGCAACTTAAAGAATACTGCAGAATAAAATATCTGTAATATAGCCTAGTCACATTTTGGTGTCCTGTGTAACTCTTTTCAAGCTCAACCTGAAATGATAAACAAGTGTGACCTAAAAGGCCAGACGGCTCTCATCTTGGCAGTGGGCAGGTGTAAGGTGGCCTGTGTGGAGGCGCTTCTGGAGAAAGGAGCTGATCCAGAACTTGCAACCAAGGAGAGAGAGACCCCCCTCTACAAAGGTAACACACTTGCCTTATAGACCTACTGGTAAACTGTAACTTATGTCCTCATATCTGTCAAGTATAAAAAGGCAGTGGACACATATGCTGGCAATCAAATGTCTCCTCTAGGAAGAGCCTTGGTGGTTTCAAACTTTTATTTTATTTTAATATAAGCTTCCTCAGATCTATGTCTCAACACCAGGCTAAGGTCTACTAAGAGTTCCTTGGAGTTCATGGCTTGGTCTTTGCTCTGACATGCACTGTGTAATGTCTGTTTTATCAGAAGGGTGCTCAACACAAAGTACAAAGAGCCTGAGAAAGAAACTTGATTACTTTAAAGATTTAAGAGTTATCACTGATTTACTTGTCTATCATGAATGGGTTTCTCTTTTTTTTTTAAAGCATGATCTGTTGCTTCTTTTGCTTAAATTTTTTAAGACCGTAAGAAAGACATAAGCCTAATTGCTATGAAGTTCCCTCTTCGTTTTTTGTGTGTTCTTCAAAAATATATAGTTTGGCATAACAGAGGAATGTCCATAAGCCCTTTTTTTTTGGAAAAAAGGAATAGGGATCTTCCATTTATCTCCTGGCAGCCAATCTTTGACTGTGTTCCACAGCCTGTGAAAAGGAGAATGCCGACATTGTGGCCATGCTTCTGAACCATGGTGTTGTGGTAAACAAACACTGCATCCAGGGCTGGACGGCACTCCAGGAAGCTGTGAGCCGCAACAGAGTGGAGATCTGTGAGATGTTGGTCCAGGCCGGGGCTAACCTCAGCCCTACTAACATCTACGGTATCACGCCCCTGTTTACTGCAGCCCAGAGTGGACGTGTGGAATCTCTTCGATTTCTCATTAAACATGGTATTAAACCCTTGCATTACACCAAATTGTTACTGAGACTTAACAACGGATCTTTGGTGGACTTTTCTAACTTTATGTTTTGCTGAATATGTTCAAGGTGCTGATATCAACAGTCAGGCAACTGATGGGGCCACAGCTCTGTACGAGGCGGCTAAGAATGGCCACGAGGAGATTGTGGACCTTCTTCTTTTGCACAATGCTGATGCAAACAAAGCATGCCAGAATGGACTCCTCCCACTGCATATTGCAGCCCAGCGAGGAACTGATGGGTAGGTGCATACATCGTATGTTAGTCTTATAGTGATTCTTTACCCAAATGACCCAATATCTTCCTTACCCTGTAATCTGTCTGTGGGAAAAAACAAAAAAACAATTCTAATAATGGTATTATAGTGTGGTAGTATCAACATAAACAGTTGATTGTTCAAATGTTTTTCTGATTTTTATAATTACGTTTTGGCTTTGGACATTCTGCTCAGATAATCGCGACCCATGACTTACCCATCTTGTTTTCTACTACTGGACCAAACGTTGAATACATGACATATAAACAATAAAACAATATATTGTTCATGAGGATATCATTAGCCAAACTCTGACTAATCAAGAAATTATTTATACATGATCTTCTATTGTTTCCAGAAAAACCCTGCTGACCTATGACTTCTACAATTTTGAAAAGTCAGTTAAGTAAGTCCCAATAACTGACTTGAGTTGCCAATTAAGTTATGAAGTAAAAGCTATTCTTTATCATGTGACTTTAATCCAAGATGTCCTCAGTAGAGAACTGGTTTTGTTTGTCACTAAATCCATTATTTCAGGAATGTTTTTCAAAAAATGTGTTCAATATTAATATTCCTTGTTTTCTGTAACCATTTGTCCATACCACTTTATGAACCATGTCTCCATCCACATTCTTTATGACAAAAATGTACAGTATTTACAGTACATACTGTTTAAAACAATCACAGCATATACAATGCAAATTGATGAAAAGTGTTGATGAAAAATGAATAATATTGACAAACAACATCATTATTAAAGAAATGTCTTTCTGCGCTTGGATTCATGGGATGCTTGTGGTTCGTGGTCCTACCATCATGACTTGGGAATGCAGATAAATTAGAAATTAATTAACTTTACAGTCCGATGAAAGCGCACAGTAATAAGCTTGATGCTTTTTTCAAAATAATATTCAGTGTGTTAGCCTAGTGACATGATGTATGGCAAATAAAAATAATCTTTCTCTCATAAAGTAACATCAGGGAGCCTACCTGCACAGTATTTGCAAACTGTTGGCTAGAGCGCAGTGGCACTGTTGGCACTTTTTTTGTCTAATGCTACAGTTATGGCTATTATTAAAGTGAGATTAGCCATACTCTGTCAAATAAATAGATTTGTTTATTTATTAAATATCTTCTTATAAATATACATACATTCATTGTGGAGTGCAGTCAAAGTGCTGTGGTTGAATGTTGAAATCCGTAGTTTCCACTCAACATGCATTCTGCCACATTGTGGCATAGGAGCCATTGTTTGTTAAAGGAGCAGGAGCAGTCTGTCTTGCAAAAAGGTATTTTTGTTGTTGTTGGACAACCAGAGTTGTTTTATCATGACAGAAAAAATGCCTTAACTACAGTCATCTCCCCTAACATTCCTCTTCATTTCATATTAATATTTGTAATAATAACCCCCATGCACCCTGATTGGAATTGTGTGTGTCAGTTAAGTGTGCAAGCAACTACCTGTGTGGTTTGAGGTCAGATGCACTTTTGACCCTTCTCAACATAGAACAACTAGAAATGTATTTTTGTTGGTCTTAAATTAAAATGATTCTAATACTTTCCCCTGTTCCCTAATTTACCCCTTCTTTTAGTTTATGAATCTGACTCCGCTGATTTCCCTCACATTTAATATTTTTTTTTTTCACTTTTGTGTTAGATAACAAGGATATCCAATTCATAATCAAAACCCTTCTTTATTGCAGCTATTTCAAACAGACTCAGGACAGTTAATGTTGAGATGTGTCTTCTGAAGCACCGTTCTAATTCTTATCATGCTGCTAACTCAACCAGGAAGTGTCCAAAACGTATACCTTATTTGAGCTCACAGTTACTCAAACTACCACCAGGCAAGGCAAAGAAATTGAATTACTAACCCCCAAACCAGGTAGGTCCTGGCCCATTGCACCACCATCCGTGGGATAATACAAGAAATTGATTCATACCCTAGTCTCCCAATGATGCAGTGATTTCCCTCACATTAGCATGTGAAAGGAACAGAATTCTTAAACAACATTCAGTTCATGGAGCACAAAATGCTAAATGCTTGGCATGCTTCTATTTTTTATATTATCTGTGATACATAATAATTTTGTAGCCACCACAACAAAGCTGAAAATAATTATGTTTTTTTGTCCTAGAATGTGTACCTCTTGTTTTTTACCTTTTGACAGGCTGTTGTCGTGGAAACTTCAACCCCTAATTCTGACTGGGGGATTACCACAATCTACCGTATCTGAGAAATCTCCAAACTGGAATTTCTGAAATGTGCAAAACCTTGTGAGAGCCTCCCAACCCTAAACTCTGTGCAACCTCTAATTTCCCTTTGTATTTTTTGATTTCAGCATTGTGTCCATGCTCATCAATGCCACCAGCAAGACTAGAGTGAGGCGTAGTGGCATTAGTCCTCTCCACCTAGCAGCAGAGCGCAACAGGAATGAAGTTCTGAAGGTCCTGATTGAAGCTGGCTACGACGTCAACGCCATGCTGTCAGAGGAACGCTCCAAGATGTACGAGGACCATCGCAGGACAACACTCTACTTTGCCGTGGCCAACGGCAATGTGGACGCAACCACCATGCTTCTAGAAGCCGGAGCCAACCCCAACCTGGACACCTTCAACCCGCTACTGGTGGCAGCTAGGCAGGGTAGTATTGAACTGGTCACTTTGCTGGTGAGACATGGGGCCAACGTCAACGCCTATGTCTCCACTCACCCCACCTCATTCTCGGCCACTGTCATGTTCAGTATGAAGAACCTCTCCATGCTGAAGTATCTGATGGACAACGGCTGTGATGCCCACTCCTGTTTTAGTTGCACATATGGCAGTGGTCCACACCCAACCATTCAGGAGACCACTGAGAGGGATTTCCGCTACAGTACGGATACACGCAGAAATACCACGGAACCTGTTCAGGTAAATAAGTGTCAATTTTTTTATTGCATGCATGTTGATTTATGGAAACCCTATACTGAGGTTGAGCAGAAGAAGCAGAACAAAGAAAGCATAAATATTATTTTTTATTTTATTTTACCAGGGGGTACACATTGAGACCTGAATGTCATTCACAAGTGTGCCCTGGGAACACAACCAATCAAATGTCACATTAATAAAAATACATACAAAACATGCAAAAATACATAGACATACAGAGTTAGAGGATAACATACACATTCGTCAATATAAAAATCCTTGGCCATTAAAACAAACACTAAGGATACTAAGGCATCCAAACCAAGTAACGACTGGATGCCATTCCTAACATTGAGCATTATGCATGAAAAAGCTGCTCTACCAAGCTCAGTGTTTTTTCCAAAGGGGTCAGTAATGTTAGTAACCAACCCTGTGACCTGATATTATAATCCGAAACTCAGAAATGACAAGCAAGCTATGGAGAAGTGCTTTGTAAACAAACAGAGAGTAGTGCAGTGGTCTACAGTATGTGTCTTTAATGAAAGGCATGCAATGAAGCATAAAGGATGCAGTGATGAGTTTTAAAACTGTTAGATGGAATAAAACGAATGTCGCTATGATAAACAGGGTTAAGGGATCTCAGGGTTGTATCTGTTGCACTTATATAGAATCTCCATAATCAAGAACAGGTAAAAATGTTGACTGAAGAATTAACTTCCTACTAGTCAGGGAAAAGCGAGGTTTATTTCTATATGAGAATCCCACTTTACATTTAAGCTTCTTAACTAGCTCATGTTTCGTGAAGGATAGATCACTGTCTATCCAAAGATCAAGGTATTTGTATGCAGGTACTAGTTCAATCATGGACATATTTATTGAATAAAGATGCAATCCAGCAGAAATGTTTTATGGGACCTATTATAAGGTTTTTATTTTTCATTTTTTCCCCCTCGAAGATTTCAGTTGGTTTTTCAATTGACTTGTTCAAATTATAGGTCACATTAAAAGTAGAAAAAGTTCTGACATTATTTATCTTTGTCTATTTCATTCAAATCACAAAATCCTAGCATTTTAACAGGGGTGTGTAGACTTTTTATATCCACTGTATTTCGTTTTCCCAATATTTAAAACAAGGGTGGCCTGAAAAGCTATAAAACCAGACTGCAACCTTGACACTGCTAGATCAAAAGTCAGTGCAGTAGCATAGATACAGTAACAGTATAATCTGCATACAGGTGTAGACCACAGTCTTTACATTAATGATGTTGGGCAATCAATTAAAGAGTAAAAAGAACAGGTCCTAAAATTGATCCCTGTGTAACATCTTTATGCACCTCAAGACAATGGCCTGAGTGCAGTCTTTAAGACAGTCACAAAACCAAGCACATGCATCAGAGCTAAGGCCTATTTGGGAGAATGTCCTTAATAATTATATGATGATCAGTTTCAAATGACTTAGTCAGTTTGTTCTGCTTCCTTTGTCTCTGCTTGTGCTTTTTGGTTGCGGTAAGAGGGGTGCAGATACACATTTCTGTAAAATTCCTACACTATCCTGTTTTTAGTTCAATACAAATATTTGAAACACACACAAAAAAAGATCTCAACTCAATATTTGTTTCAGTGTTACTTAACAATGGCTAATGTTAGCTGACATTTGTAATGGTTGTTTTATGAAAAGTGAGGTGAGAGAATTTGGAAACATTTGATAGAACAGAAGCAAAACTGTATAAATGTATTAATTAATTAAAATAGTATTTTATATGTTGAAAAACATTTGGAAATTATATTATTTTACACACAGATTTAAGCTCAGATAGCTTGCCACTGTGTGATTCTCCCTGATAAACTTATACTAGGGGTTTGGCCTAGAATGGAGGTGTGTATTATCCAATGCCTATTTCTGAAGACACCAGTGAGTAAATATCACTTTTGTAACTGTTTTGATTGATATTGATTTGGAGTAAACAAGTTTAGCCTTGCATGCTTTAAATTCTTAATTTGCAAGCGTAGGGTGTGCTGATGATGATTTAGCACGTAGTGGCATTAAACAGACATCAAATGGATGGGCAATGGAAATCTTTTGTAGAAAAGCTATCCATACCTTTAACTATATTACAAACTATTGTAATTGTATTGCTTACATTATGCATACAATTAGATTAAAATAGGCAGCCTAATATGTATAATTAATACATAGGGCTAATTGATAAGGTAGACATGTGGAAAATCATTTAGATTTTTTTCTTTGCTAGTATAGTTAGAAAGGAGCAGTCCACTGTAATGAAAAAAGACCCTCTTCACCTACAGATGCTTTGACTCAAAAAAGTGATGATACCCCAGTGTATTTATAAATTAAGTGTCATTATAGACTACTCAATACACATCATCTTTACAAATAGGGAAATACCAATAAAAATATCTTCACACAACAGCTGATACGTAAGGTCAAAAGCAAAACCATTTCTAAGCACCCAAAGATGCCATCTGGTGGTTTGTACAAGAGTTAATCAGAAAAATGTCTGACAGTGAAAAAATGATCCAATGCACACAATGTAACATTCAGTGAAAAGAAATACCACAGACATTATTCTGGCATGACATAAGTAAATAAGAAACCCCTGTACTAATGTAGTTGCTCAGAGTTATACATTTACATTAACAAGTAATACAGAAAATGCACTTCTGGTTTCAAAACATCCTCTATCATTGTTTAAAAAAAAAACAATGTGTGTGACCTTTCCTCAATGAAGAATTATTCTTTGATAACATTTTCAATTTCAATAAATAAATAATAACATTCTCTGCTTTCCATTGTTAAGATGAGCATACAGATTATTGTATGTTTTAATGTCAAACTGACTCTTCTAACACAAGCCTTGCACTTAACTCCTATTTAGGCCCAAGTGGCCTATTGACACAAAACAACTTGAATAATCAAGATAACAAGGTATATATTATTTTATTGGATTTTTCTTTGTCCCTGGCATGGAGGCCTACCTGAGCTACATTTCCACAGTGCTTGGCGTCACTAATAAATGCAAACTGGAGTTTCTTAAACAGCATTGGTGCTTTTCATGGAAGTGATGTCTGAGCACACCAGTGGTTGGTTTGGTATTAGATTGCAATTGCAGAAAATAACTTTATACCTACTGTAAAAGATGGTAGCGGATCTTTGATGCTATTTTGCCTCCACTGGTCCTGGGGCCATTGTCATGAACTTTACCCAGTACCTGGATATTTTACCCAAATTCCTGGCTGCCAGGAGGCTTAAACTTGGGCATTAGTGGATCTTCCAGAAAAACACTGCCCATCTTATCTCCTCATTTGGAACCCATTGAAAACAGCTGTTTTTTTTTTTTTTTTTTTGTTTTTATAGTGTATGAGCATAAACAAACCATATTGATGATCTGGAGTGTTTGTCCATTAAGTAAAGTGCCCTCACCATGTCATCCATTTCAGAAAAAGGCTCAGTGCCATTACTGTTGCACAGTGGGATTAATTTATGCATGTGTGTGCATATAAATAAGATAAGTATTTGAATTATTTTTGAATCATTTGAGTTAATACATTTTCACCGCAGTCTAGGTATTTGGACACTTCTTCTAGTTGGTATGCAAAATATACAATATCTTACCATTGCGTTTTTGTTTCCATCACTAGTTCTGTGAGGTAATGTCAACTCTGGTTATGAGCTCCTGGGCAGGGCCCATAATTGACATGCTTCTGGATTATGTTGGCCATGTGAAACTCTGCTCCAGACTTACTGAACACCTAGATAGGTCGGAAGAATGGGAAATCATCAAACAAAAAGCAAGTGAGTATCACCGCCCTTGCACACAATCACACACGCAGAAATACTGTACACACAAACACACCTACGTATTATACAACAAAAGGCAGCATCTTGGTGTAGCATGGTTGATAACCTGGGTTTAGTACCAGCCTGCTGCCTTAACCTGATGGATCTTAGAGCTAATGTCTAGCAGCTGCTGGGGTTACTGCTGTGTTGAGGGGGTTTTCATGCATGCATTCCCATCAGGCCCATCAACTCTTGTTGCTTGCTCTTTGGGGTTTCACTCTGGCTATCTGTCAAAGCACTTTGTGACAACTGCTGAAAAAAATGTTTTATAAAATACATGAGGCATGAACATAAAGTCTCAATGCAGGGAGACGGGGGAGCTCTGACCTGACCAAATTGCGATTGTGAACATAGATTAAGAATAATTTATGGTCCAACTCCTGGTATCAGTAAAAATAATTCACTAACCTCCCTAACAAAGATATTCACCCATCTTAATTTAATTTAAAATAAAAAATGACTGTAGTGAACTACTGTTTATAAACAAAGATATAAACTTCACCTCAGCATGGTTTTATGGCACAGACAATGCCACTCAATACTATGGGCCAGAAGCTAACTCTTCCTGCTGGTCTCAATAAAAATGTCTGTTATCAATAATTAAATGGCTTGTGCACAGTTTGCATGCTGAAAGTACAGAGATTTTTTTTTACATTTGTGCGCAGGGAGCCTTGATCAAACCTTTGAAGCAACCCAATCATATAAAAATATCGTAACACTTTTTTTGAAAGGGCCTGCTGGGAGCAAGCAGGAAATATAAATAAACATTCTCTCAACTTTACCCTTACAAAAAAACCCCTACAGCTTAAAGCTGCACTAGGTAGGATTTTATCAGTAAAAAACAATTACAGCATTTTGCAATTACTCACTGGTCAGAAAGCCGTTCCGCACCAATGCCCGATAGAGAATTTAGTTCAGAAGAATAATAATATGAAAAATAGTGCACTAACTCAAGAGTTCGATGTTGTTCTTAGCCTTGGTAACGTTAGCTTAGGGTTGCTAGCTATAGAAAGCTAGTCTAAGTCTGTACTAGTGTATACTGTAGACAAGGGAGGAATTAGCAGTTTGTCATCCTGGTCTCTAGCTGCCACTATAGATTCTTACAGTAAGTGAACTATGCTCCCTAAGGTGTACTTATACTATATATAGTCTTGTATCATCCAGGTAAAATGCACATTCACAAAACATGCCAAAGAGGAAGGCCCGCCTCGCAAAAGGCGATTGGCTGGAACGGGATTGCTGGAACAGAATTGTCTGGAAAGTAGCGGCACGCTCCTAAAATTATAAATTGACAATCCACTGACACTGAACTGTCAGTGTTGCTAAACAAGTCTTAGAGGGCCTCAATTGCTTACACAACATATTTATAGGTGATAAATCTTTAGTTCTGTCCCCTATAATTGAAAAAATTATAGAAAATTACTTTGTCCCCTATTACTGAAAAAATCCTACGTGGTCCAGGTTTAAAGCGAAGGGATATGAAGTACTGCAGTATGACTGAACAGTAGCATGCGTTTTTCACTGTAGTTTACTTCCATTATAACCGTGGTGCTACTGCAGTCTGATATTTCTGCAGAGGAACGCGTCAAACATCTTTGCACGAGCAGGCAGCCTGCTGGCCTGTTCTCGTGCCAACTTTCCATTCCATGAAACGACCATTTGGAGAAAACATGAAGGACAACACTTGCTGGGTACAATGACAGTTTCTTGACACTTACACAAAATACAAAAAGGCCTTACTTGTGAACATTAAAAAACTTTTAATTTCAAGATCACATCGCCATATGGCAGTGCTCATATCCAGTAACACATTTTTCATCAGCAATAAAAGAGAATCAAAAAATCCACAAACCAATGGCAATGGCATCTTTTATCTCTTTGATAGGGTGATGAGACATTTGTGACAGGACATAACTAGTGCCATCTGGTGATGTTAGGATATCACTAACCTATGCTAGGTTATTTGATGAGAGCTACAAAACAGCAGTCTGTTACCTGACACATCAATCATTTAAATTGGCTGAAGAACTTATTCAAATGTTCACTAGTATGGCTGCATACTATTTTTCTGCTGTGATAGACCATTTAGTCTTGTGTTTTAGTTTTTTCCAATAAGTGAAAGGTCTTGGCAAAAAAAAAGTACAATGAAAGTTTTCCTAGCTAATGTTAGCTACAGTAAATAGGTTAACGTTAGCTCTCTAGTTCATGCGAGGACAATTATTATGTTACCTAATTATTATGTTACCTAGCTAAATAAAAGTGTACCTGCCTAATTAAAAGCACAACAACTCTGTGTGTGTGTGAGTGTGTCTGTGTATGTGTTTGTATACATACCCATATGTCCACCTGCCCTTTTAACACACTTTTTTCAGGTACAAAAATATTGTACTGATTGTCCAGGCAATTTGGGCAATTTATGCAACTTAGATGTCTAGCTAAAGTTTTTCAATTTTCTTTACTGCCCTGCGGCTGATTCAAACTCACATATGCAGTTGCATAGAAGAGGAAGACCTTTCACAGACTTCTAAAACAAACATGGCAACCTTTAGTGCCATATTTGTTCATGACTGATTTTCAATGTAGTATTACTTACATGCATAATACAAAGCTGAAGACTTGTTTTTTTACTTCTAGGAATCGATGGAAAGGGTCAGATTGGACCTGCTCATGGTTGTTGGACCGGCTCAAATCTTGTTTAGGAAGACTGTCAAGACCTTGCAGAGACTTTTAACCAACATTTCCTTGGGTTGGAAAATGTTGGCAACACAATGCCCCTGAGGAAGTGCAACAAATAATTGGTATGTCATTGTCATCATTAGATAACATGAAGAAGGAAGATAAAGAGACTTGTGCCATCCATCTAAGCCTAGATAGATTCTGAGACAATATTGCAGATTTAGTAATTGTACATAATATGAGGCTGTATTATCAATACATTTTAAAATGTTAAAAAAGATTTCTGGGGGGAAAAAGGTTGAATATCTGCTCTGCTCCAAAGGACCCTTCAGTAGATTACACTGTAAAGATTCCCCAAATCATGGTATGTTTTGTTTTAGTGGGGAATCAGTATCTTGTGAAGTAATGCAGTTTAAATCAGTATATAGGTTGAATTAATAAAATTTAGATTGAGGTTGTTTCTTTTTGCATCACTACAGATCATTCCATTCCGATGTAATCTCTGGACGAAGATGAACAATCAGGGCAACGTGTGGAAGCAGATACTGTAATTGTCTCTGTCTTCTGCATACACACACACACACACAAAAAAACACACACACACAAACTACAGTATCTCACAAAAGTAAATACACCGCTCACATTTTTGTATATATTTGATTATATATTTTCATGTGACAACACTGAAGAAATGACACGTTGCTACAATGTAATGTAGTGAGTGTACAGCTTGTATAACAGTGTAAATTTGCTGTGCCCTCAAAATAACTCAACACGCAGCCATTAATGTCTAAACCGCTGGCCACAAAAGTGAGTACACCCCTAAGTGAAAATGTCCAAATTGGGCACAATTAGCCATTTTCCCTCCCCGATGTCATGTGACTCGTTGGTGTCACAATGTCTCAGGTGTGAATGGGGAGCAGGTGTGTTAAATTTGGTGTTATCGCTCTCACACTCCCTCATACTGGTCACTGGAAGTTCAACATGGCACCTCATGACAAAGAACTCTCTGAAGATCTGAAAAAAAAGAATTGTTGCTCTACATAAAGATGGCCTAGGCTATAAGAAGATTGCCAAGACCCTGAAACTGAGCTGCAGCACGGTGGCCAAGACCATACAGTGGTGTAACAGTGATTCCACTCAGAACAGGCCTCGCCATGGTCGACCAAAGAAGTTGAGTGCACATGCTCAGTGTCATATCCAGAAGTTGTCTTTGGGAAATAGACGTATGAGTGCTGCCAGCATTGCTGCAGAGGATGAAGGGGTGGGGGGTCAGCCTGTCAGTGCTCAGACCATACGCCGCACACTGCATCAAATTGGTCTGCATGGCTGTCGTCCCAGAAGGAAGCCTCTTCTAATGATGATGCACAAGAAAGCCTGCAAACAGTTTGCTGATAGCAAGCAGACTAAGGACATGGATTACTGGAACCATGTCCTGTGGTCTGATGAGACCAAGATAAACTTATTTGGTTCAGATGGTGTCAAGCGTGTGTGGCGGCAACCCGGTGAGGAGTACAAAGGCTGCAGCAAGTGTGTCTTGCCTACAGTCAAGCATGGTGATGGGAGTGTCATGGTCTGGGGCTGCATGAGTGCTGCCGGCACTGGGGAGCTACAGTTCATTGAGGGAACCATGAATGGCAACATGTACTGTGACATACTGAAGCAGAGCATGATCCCCTCCCTTCGGAGACTGGGCCGCAGGGCAGTGTTCCAACATGATAACAACCCCAAACACACCTCCAAGACGACCACTGCCTTGCTAAAGAAGCTGAGGGTAAAGGTGATGGACTGGCCAAGCATGTCTCCAGACCTAAACCCTGTTGAGCATCTGTGGGCATCCTCAAATGGAAGGTGAGGAGTGCAAGGTCTCTAACATCCACCAGCTCCGTGATGTCGTCATGGAGGAGTGGAAGATGACTCCAGTGATAACCTATGAAGCTCTGGTGAACTTCATGCCCAAGAGGGTTGAGGGAGTGCTGGAAAATAATGATGGCCACACAAAATATTTACACTTTGGGCCCAATTTGGACATTTTTACTTAGGGGTGTACTCACTTTTGTTGCCAGCGGTTTAGACATTAATGGCTGTGTGTGATGTTATTTTGAGGGGACAGCAAATGTACACTGTTATACAAGCTGTACACTCATTACTTTACATTTTAGCAAAGTGAAATTACTTCATTGTTGTCACATGAAAAGATATAATCAAATATTTACTAAAATGTGAGGGATGTACTCACTTTAGTGAGATACTGTATCAATGCACAAACTCACTCTATCTCTTTGTCTTATGTTTTCCTTCCATTTTGTAAATTTTGATTTGTTATTGAAAGCAAATGTAAAATATTTTATTTGATTACATTTTACACCAGAATGTAGAATACATTTACTTATTATTTTATGTTAAATTGCAGATTAATTATTTTGTTTTATGTATTTAAGAAACTACTTTACAAAAGTTTTGATTCTAAAGTGTATTCATTTGATTAATGGGACCATAGCCGTAATTTGGCAGTACAGCAGAACAGTAACACAACTGTTGTAATCAGGTATACAAATTCTGTTTACAATTTTGTCTATAACCCCAGTTCCCTAAATGAGGGAATGCAGCATGACACATAAGAGGTATGAGCTCTTATTGCATCCACAGCTTAAACATAGATGTGTTTTTCAAGGCCAATGACAAATTGACCCTGCCTAAAGCCTTGCTTTCCAGGTGATATAATCATTGCCAAGCACTCATTCTTTGATTTTGCCCCATTTTCATCACACCTAAGCATTATTGGCTATAATTATGGTTTGAAGGAAACCAGAGGTATAATCAAACTTAAAGACCTTAACAAGTTCCCCTGGACCAGCAAAATAGCTTAATGACATCAAAGATCTAAAGCCATACTTTCCAGCATGGTATCAGTGACTTCCCATGTGTAGTAAGAGATCTATTTGTATGTAATCTGATCAAAAGACCAGTTCCAATAAAAGTGCCAATGCTACTTAGCAAACTCCGAACCTTTACATTTGTAGGATGATTTGAAAATAGCGATTGGTCCAGAGATTCGCCTATTAATTGCATGAGAAAGTTTGTGACATTTCTTTGCCTTTTTTACAAAGGATGTTGGAACATTCTAACAACAAGGAAGCAAGTGGTTTTCACAGTTATCCATATTAAGGCGAGCGATCCAAAAGAGTTAAGGTTATACAGGCCATACAATTCAGTAGAAGTATATTCTGCTCAGTTATTAGTTATCTGCAAAACCAGCCCTCCTGCTGTCTCTTTTGGAGCTGTCTGAAGACATCTTCCGTGAGCTCGCCATGAGTTATTTAGCCAAGTTCTCTGTGCTCATGTACTTGAGCATCGGTCAATCCATGTCACAACAATTTGACAAGATTTCAAACTGGGGGTAGGTTGGAAATAACGCATTTCTTTAGTATTTCATGACTTCTTTGTGACTTGCAACAACAGTGGTTCTGTTGTTGGGTTAAATCCTAGCATTATGTTCCTCCATCAAACCTTGTGGTCCAACAATAAGGTCAAACCTTCTAGCAATGCATGGTTATGACGCTAATACTTTAAATAAAATGTCTTTGCATGTGGATGAAGTTCTCCTCTATGTAAGTGATCTCCTAGCTTGTATCCCAGTCATACCTGACTTGGCGGCATTTTTGGTACATTATCTGGACTATAAAATCAATATGAATAACAACAACAAATGATGACCATACTGATGCAAAACCACTTTTGGTCAGAATATATTCCAGTTTTTGTCCCCGGAAAAATTTATCCACAAGGGATTAAACAATGAATTAATATTCTAATCTATTCAAAGTAAAATGTTTATACATTGAGGGACATCTCAAAGCAAACAGAATTTGGGAGAGATATCAGTGCTGGGTAGAATGAATGCCATTAATGATATGTCCTAAATAACCTGATTTTATAAAAACAAAATGGGTGTTCAAAACATTTATCATATAAGGTGTTTTAATTTATATGAGAGGTAATAAACCTCCTTAATCAAATGCAGAGGATTAATTTCAACACCTTTGTTTTCCAAAGAATGACTTTATTTGTAGCCTAGCATTTGCTTTGTTTACTGTATCCCTGAGATGAAATGTGAACACACAAAGCAAGTGAAAGTCAGGCGACAACTCTGTTTCCCAATCAGTTTACTTTGATTATCTTGCCAGAACTTCTTAATTTAATAAAACACCCTTGACTCTCTTTATTAACTTCTGTTTCTGTACACTTATTCATTAATTCAGCCGCAGCGGCTGCCAACAGTGGTTGCATTATCAATGAAGGCAAATGACACAGCCATAGATACCCAAGGCACAACACCCTCTCCACCATATTTCACAGATGAGGTTGTATGCTGTGGATTAAGAAGTAATTTTTTTCGTTTGCTGATGAAGTCTTGTGTGGATGGTTCTTGGCTCATACTTTCTGGTTAGCATTTTCTGTTCATCCACTGTAAAGTTGCTCCTTGCCCTACTAGAACAGTTACGATTGTTGAAGTTACCAGTGCTTTTCTTCTTTCGAAAGATGTTTCTTGCTGTTGTTTGAGTCTTTACCTTTATTGCCAAATATTTTGACTATGTTTCTGATATATTTGTTTAGTTATTCATTCTCCTAACAGCTTCCTTGACTTTCATTGACCCCACTTTGGTCCTCATGTTGACAGACACCAATAGCATACTTGGCAAACGCAAAGGAGAAAATCGAGACTAGAAATTGAAAGCTCTCTTATGCCAGCACTAATGATCTTATGGAACACACGTGACTAACCAGAAACACCTGTCAAGCCAATTGCCCAATACATTTGGTGCTCTGAAATAGGGAGTCTGTTTACAAAATGTATTGTCATGGTAATTGTTTGATCAAATCAAAACCTTTGAGGTACAGAACTAGAAGAACAAAAAATCATTAACTTTCCCAGTAATTACAGAGGAGCACTGTTGTTGTTATTGAAGTGAATATTGACAATTGCAAAATGTTAATTACACTTACAGAAAATGTAGAACCCCTTTTCTTTGACTGGGGCAAACTTCCAGAGCTGTAATATGAAGGAGAGGAGAGTGGTTTGCTCATTACAGCAGTAGGCCATAGTGAAGCAGACACATGGGCAAGGCAAACACTTTCATTCCTGGAATCATGAAGATAATGCAATTTCACTTTAATTTCCAGGAACAGAAATCTGTTTACCTCACAGCCCCTAATCTAGCTCTACTTATGATGCACACACACCGGGTGCCAAAACTGAGATGTATTGTAACTTGTGTACATGTTACGTTTACAGTATATATACAAACTTCACATACCGTGTCTGTTGCCATTGTCATCCAGAACCACCACGCCCACTGATGCAGCTGTGCCGACTGAAGATCCGCCAGCAGGTTGGAATCCACAGGTTGAGGCGCATCAACAAACTGCCCCTCCCACCACAACTAATCAAGTACATAAACCATCACAGCACAACCCAAAGAAAATGTGTGCGCAATACAGTGTGACATCATAGCCCAGCAAGAGACGACAGAGGGAACGTTACATAAAGTTGCTTGATTTAACCCGTGTTTTGAATATTTTTACTGGTATTTAAGCAGTACTGAATAGAATATGGAATACAGTACAATATATGCAGCTACTGGTACAAAGTTGGTAACAATTTTTATTTAGGCTGAGGACATTAATAATTTACTTTTAAATTATTTAACGACTAGGTTTTGACAATTTAAAAACGAATACTGTACATGGTAAACTGGCATTCAAATAGTAACAACCATTTGTAACTTTTATGTTTTAGTGAGAGCAACTTTGGAAGCTATATTATCTACAAATGTGTGGATGGATTGATATCAAGTCCATAGGAAATGTAATTTTGGGGCATTATAGGACCCTGTTAGTTGAACAAATGTAGCTTATGTTGGGACCTCCATGTTTATTACAATTTGACTTCTGCCAAAGAGTATATGTAGCACCATCATCTCTGGAGAGATTTAGACAATGTGTACAAAGATTGTGAGTACAGGATATCCAATGTCTTTTTCTTGTATTTAGGTATATTTTGCTTGTATGCAATATATTGATTGATAAGTAATTGATATTACTTATAAATGTTATACCATTTGATGTGCAATAATTGTTTAGCTACTGGTTTTCATTTTTGGGGATAAACATAGGTGGTTAATCAGAATTTGTTTGAGTGTACTTGCACATCAATTAGAAATCCTCATGAGGGAGCCATAGTTCTAATGATTATGTCCTTGTTCTCACTCCATGGAAGTGACATTACTGACACTGCATAAAAAGGCCTGTGTACGAGAGTGTCCTGACAAGTTCAAATCTTTGTCATGATAATCAGTAAAAGGCCAGTACGGAGAAGTCGTGATTTAAAAAGATTTAAAGCAGTTGTAACAAGTAAGCTCTGGACATTTCTGGATTCTCCTGGATATTTGTATGCAAATTAGCTCTTAACGCTTGTCTTTTATTTTAACAGTTGCACTCTGCAGGCAACGGAAAGTAAAGAAAGTTGTATACTTAAAGTATATCATTTTGGAACCACTTTAATTGTACTTTTGTACACTAAATAGTATTATTGAGACAGTTCAGTGTGTTAATGTGGAACTACTTATTTCAAATGTATATATTATATTTAAATACATTCTGAGTACATTTCAAGCATTGGATGAATTTCCAATAATGTATTATAGAACAGCGTGTCCATTTTAACACACTGAAATATATTTAAACACTATTTAAAAAACATGTAGTGTACTAAAGTACAACATAAGTGGTTCCAAAAGACTTACATTTTCAGTTCACTACTTTTTCATGTGGTCATTTCATATGCGTATCTTTCATTGAGTTCCTTTAAAAGAAGAAAGTGAATTGTGTTTGGGAGGACTGTGTCAGTATGAATGGGGTGATCATATGACTGTTTTTCTCTTTTAAGAATAAGGTGATTGATTTTGTCATGAAATAAACATTAAGAATTGTATTAATCACCTTTGACTCATTATATGCCTCTGGTTTCAAAATCCCCCTAGTGGGAAGTTTGAGAGTTATGGATCTTACAATATGACTGACTGTATATGACTTATGTCATTGACTGTCATATATATATATATATTTGACAGTCAATGACATAAGTCATATTCCGTCAGTATATATATATACCCTCATAAAAATTATCCAAGAATAAATGAATCCAATCAAATAAAAGCTAACATTGACATGTATGTTTTACAGCTATACACAATAAAGAAGAAACAGACAATACGATAATAAATCACAAAGATGTTGACTTGCGGCCTTTAGTGTCTAAATCTGCATAAGAGCCACTCAAACCACAGGCAATTATAAAAGTATGCTGGTGACAAGAAGAGCTGCTGTCTAGACCTTGTCTGACATGTTATGGTGCAGAGAGTATCATGCTATCAATTTGATGCCGTTTTCTATTCAGTCATTTGTGTGTTTTTTTGGGAACCAAAATGTCTTGCCTTCTAGTGTATTAGCAGAGTTACTTCTACTGATCTCTGTAAGGGGCCTCAATGAACTGTGAGGAACCCAAGACCCAAAATATTACACAATCCACCTGTCAGCCACACCAAACACAGGAAACACCCCTTTCACTTTCTTGCTTTCTTATTTTGTCACACCCCAGAAGACACATGAATTGACAAAATTGTGTTATTGTTCATACTGCACTCAGGAAAACCCCTCCTTTTTGCCGGACAATGTAAGCGGAGCTGGCTAAGAAGAGCGAATGTCTCTTATTGACTGACTGACTGACTGACGGACGGACGACCCACCCACCCACCCACCCCTTGTTAAATAGCGTAAAAAATAGCGAACAAAAATATGTTGTTATGCCATGAAAGAAAAAAATACGTTCTTATGCCATGAAATGAAATAGCTTTGGCAGACTCGCTAGCAATTGCTCAATTCTTATGACTATTCCAGTAAGTTAGTAGATACCGGTTAAGCCTATTACTGGCTAATATGCTATTAAAATGACGGAGGTTAACTTAATAAGAAATGTTAGTCAGTTTAACTGTATCAATGTCATTCACGAATGGCCAATTAACTGTTAAAACAGCCAGTGGTAAAAGAGGATTTGTTCAAGATAAATACAAGGGGCTATACTGACAACCACCAACTGTACAGCTACTTGGGGTAGTGGTTAACAACACAGCCTTTCATGTGTGTGACCCAGGTTTGAATGTTGAGAGGGTAACCCCTTTTATTAGGGGTTTTTAACTAGGCTTGCCTGGTTTCTTGTTTATTATTGCCATCTTTTGTTAAAATATGGATGGTGGGGTCACAAAGGGACAACATGTCAGTTGTGTGCTCTGTGGTAGAGGTAGTGTGGACTGTCAGACTCTTAAGAGTAGGTCGACTCCCAGATGATTTATTCACTGACCCTGTCCCATGGCCCACTGATTCCATGCTGTCAATCACAGAAAGGAAAAATAAAGCAATTTTGCTGTCAGTCCCGGAAAGGATAAGTGAACCACATAACCACATAAGGCTATACCACAAATGTATTGTGTACATACACTCTGATTCATTATACTTTAAAGAATACCATTCATTATACTTTTTAGTAAACATTTGAATAAAAATCCAGTGTGGAAATGTGTCATGTGACATAATTATGTAATTTGCTGGTTGTAAAGCCATTTTTGGTAAATATGTAGTTAGGGTTCCAGTGCTCTGCCTCTTCCACTTGGAACAAGCTACTAAGTAACATCAATATAGAAGAGCTTGTCTCTTTGAGCTTGTCTCTAGTTTAAAGGTACAGTAAATACTATGGTGTAGAATGAAATGGAGGGCTGTCAATGTTTTAACACCAAAAGGCATCACACCTCTTGTGTCAGCTTAATATGTTAATTTATATATTTTTTAATTGAACTGCTTTGTGTTTTGTTGTAAATGTGTTTATGACAATGTGTACAGCTATTTCAACAAGATCTTCAGTTAAAAAAATATACTATAGTCAGACAACCATAATACAAAATATTTCTTTCTCTGATTGCCCTGTCAACATTGACATCATTGAAATCAGTTTTACCTACGCTACCATTAACATTCTTAGGGTCATTTTTAGCATTAGCAATTGTGGGTTCGATTACAGGCGCAAAATGGCCAGAAACAAAGAACTTTGTTGTCCAGAAACAAGAACAGAAAAATCCAAGTTTGAGGTGTTTGGATCACAAAGAAAAACATTCATGAGACAGAGACCAAATGAAAAGATGCTGGAGGAGTGCTTGACGCCAACTATTAAGCATGGTGGAGGCAATGTGATGGTTTGGGGGTGCTTTGGTGGGGGTGAAGTAGGAGATTTGTACAATGTAAAAGAGATCTTGAAAAAGGAAGGCTATCACTCGAACGGCACTTGACAACAGGACAATGACCCCAAGCACAGCTTCATACTTTGCTAAAACTATTTCAGGAAGAAGCAGTCAGCTGGTATATAATGTCTATAATGGACTAGCATCATGACTCAAGAGTAGACTAAAATGCAGACACAGGAGACAGGAATAACTGTTCAGGTATTTATTGCACCCCAATCGGCAAGCAAAGCTCAGGACATAAAACAGGCAGGGGTTCGGTACATGGTAATATAAGAGCAAAGGTACAGACCAATGATGAGCAGGAGAATCAGTTTGTTCAACAGACAGTGGTTCGGTAAACAGGAATATTGGAACGGCTCTGCGAACACTGGAAAAGCACAGTTTATAGACACAAGGGCTGAAAGGAATATGGGAGACACCTGGTGGAGGTGGAGACACAAGGTAAGACGTGAACAGAATTTGGTTGAGGGTGTGACATATGGAGTTGTTCTGGGAGCAGCTTGACCGTATGGTAAGTAAGAAGTGCCAATCCAACTTGTGGGAGGTGCTTCAGGAAACATGGGGAGAAATCTCTTCAGATTACCTCAACATACTGACAACTAGAAGGAAAGGTCTGCCAAGTCTGAATTGCTGCAAATTGGAGGATTCTTTGACAAAAGCAAAGTTTGAAGGACATGAATATTATTTCAACTAAAAACTCATTTTGTGTATGTTTTCATAGAAAACCAGGACATTTCGAAGTGACCCCAAACTTTTGAATGGTAATGTACTAGAAAAAGGGAAATTGATCATTTCATCCTGCAATATTGACTAGATGACCTGTAAATGTACACCATTGCCGTAAAATAAACGTTTCATCCATAACTCCTCAAATAAGAAAGACATTTATATTATTCACACAAGTATTTTGCAGAGATTATTGTAATATTTACTACAGTGTTTAATTTCAGCAGATATTACTATTTCATAGCATTAACAGTTTAAATTATACAAATACTGAAATAATATATTATTGAAGTGACTGCTGACACGATAATTATGTTTTGATCAGGCAATGCCTGTTAATGCATTTATTATATTTTGCCCTAGATCTGGAGTTCAAAGAAGTGATATTGTCTATAAGTTTGGAGTATCTGTCAGTATTTGACAATCAGATGTATTTTGAGAGACATTGTGCATTCTGCCCTTTTATTTAAGGGAATTACTAGGGCTGAGCAGTTATCATAGTGAAATGGCCACATCAGGACTTCCTTCACATTGTGCACAAAGGCTGTTTTTGGAACATCTTTCGATACCTCCCACCTTAGTCTCAACCTATTTCAGTTCAGTCATCCAGATGACTAGTCATGGGTCTCCCTGGTCTTCATCTCACAGCCTCGCTGGGATCCTGCTCGCCCCATTTAACGGCTGTCACTTTCCCTTTGGTGACCGTGCTCATCCAGCCTCCCTGGCAGTGTGACGGATGCATGAGTGTTCAAAATGACCCAGACTATCAAATTACATTAGCTTCAAATGGCATGTCTGAGTTGAAGAGGTTTGAGCATGGTTCAGAGCTTTGCTCAATTGCAGTTCCATGGTCACAATTGTTCTCTAACTTGGGTCATATGCAGTACATCACGTGCATGGTTTGTTTCAACATATATCAATGTGGAACAAGTATTTCTGATATATTAAAAGTATTTCTACTGGTGTCAGATTTAGCATTATCCAAACTCTAAATTCTTACTTAAAATAATTTCTAAGCAAAAAAGTGTCTATCATTTCAGATGGATCCTGGAAAACATATTCTTTCGATTGCCATGCAGCCTTTTAGATGTCAATTGAATTGACTTGCATTGGCATGTGATAACAAACCATCTTCTTGCCAAAGACCCTGTAGGTCTCACCGGGCATACATCACTGCTCCTGATCTTTTGGAGAAGGCGCACCAGCTTCTTTAAAAATACCTGCAGCCCATGGTTTAGAGATACATACAAATGAGATGTAGGTCTGTTAAACCGTGCTTTGATGTCAGAGAGAAATCTTCCCACATTGTATTTCGTTTTTTGTTGGAGCCCAAAATCATTGGAAACAGAACACATTTTCATACAACAACCTGATTAACTGAGGAAGCAATATGGAACAAATTGACAGTAGATCAAATTTAATAGCAGAATTTTATTTAAAACAAAAAAGTTAACATGGTGCAATTTAAATTAGTTCAATACACAACATATATATGTAGATATGTATTGTTTTGGTATGTGATGCATACATCGTCCAAAAACGTTATTAGTAAGATATATATTAATGGCTTGTTTCAGATGGATATTATCTTCTCATCTCATACTGGTAGCATATCAACATTAGTTTCTCATTATTTAACCCTATAAACACATGTTCGTTACTCTGTACACACAAAAAAACAGTCAAGAAGGCAAGTTTTATACTGATATTTACATTCATGCTTTTTATATACTTCCTTTGTACATTTTGTAGTACACATATGTTCATGTAATGGAGTAAACTTTAGGTATAGACTGAAATAGGGTAGCCGATTTGCTTGGAAGAAAGAATCCTTTTTCCTTTTTAACTCATCATTGGTCTTAACATATTCTTGTTAAAATGAAATTGATTAAAGTAATAGTACACCCATATTATACACTTTAAATGACCAAACCTGGTAAGAAATCTATGGACAAGGACAGAGGCCAAACCACACACAGGATTTGGTTATGCAGCTACTGACCACTATTTGTAATAACTGAAGTATAGCTCCCATCCAGATTGTTGTGAATGATATATATTCATGTCATAGTCAACCCCATTATAATCATAAATTCAAATTCAACCAAAGCACGCTGATGGATAGCTGTGCTACGAATTTTTTTCATCTGTCTTAATGAGTTAGCATCCTAATAGCACACCCTGCACAATATACAGTGTTAATATATGATTTCTGAAATAATATTCTATCAGATATTTTAAAATAATTAACATGTAATTGCTCAGGCTACACCCTTGGTAAATATGAGAAAACATGCTGTGAAAACATTTACTCATATTGTAATATGTTTTAATGTACTCTCGATCTTTAATTCAAAATATGAACAAAAATCTAATCATTAATTTGAATAAAAAAACTGAAAGAAAATCCTTCAGATTCTGAGGTTGTGGACTCTCCTCTTCAGCTCATCCCACAGGTTTTCAAGGGGTTTTAGCTCAGGGGACGGAAATGGCAATGGCAAAGTCTTGATTCTGGGGCCAGTGAACCATTTTTGTGTTGATTTGGATCTTCCTTCTGGAAGATCCAACCATGGCCTAGTTTAAGCTTCCTGGCAGAGGCATTCAGGTTTTGATTTAATATCTGCTGGTACTTGGAGTCCTTGATTCTGTGTATCCTAACAAGTTGTCCAGGGCTTTTAGAAGAAAAACACCCCTACAACATCAAAGATCCACCACCATACAGTAATTCATAGTGGGGATGAGGTACTTTTCTGCATGGCTATCATTCTATTTAGGCCAAACCCACCTTTCTGTTTCCAAAAAGCTCTATTTGGTCTCATCTGATCATAGAACCCAGTTCCATTGACATTTCCAGGAACGTTTGTCAAAATGTAGGCGCTTGAGTTTGTTGTTTGACAACAGCAAAGGCCCTCCCAAACAACTTGTGGTTATGTTAGTGGCATCTGATTGTAGTTTTGGAGACTTCTTTCTGACCCCAAGACCCAACTACCTTTTGTCACACGTCATTACTGTATTCTCGGGTCATTCCCATGTTGATGTCACCTCATAATTATACCCCATTGAAACAGGAAGTCATGGCTTACCACTTAAGTGTTCCTAATAACTCAGGAGAACATAAAAATGTAAAATATTAATTGGAGGACACTTATAAGTATTTTTAAGGGTGCTAATTATTGTGGCACATGTTTTAGAGAAAAAAATATTTTAAATAAGGTTCCATTTTTGTGAATATTTTGAATGAAAGACCAAGTGGATAAACAACAATACTTTTTCACAGCCCATTTTGCTCATATTAATTCAAGGGGTGATATTAGTGGAGGGCACTGTACATTTGGTTTGGAATCGTGGATGGAAAGCAATATATACAGCTCTGGAAAAAATTAAGAGAGCAATGCAACTTTTCCAAAAAAATTTAAAAGGAACATTTTGAATGAAGAATAGAAGCGTTCAATTTGCAGTGGTGTCTTCATTTTAACCCTTCTGTTCCTCACTCAAAACCTTCCTTTTCAACTTTTTTGGAAAGGAAAGGAAAAGGTGCCGTGGTCCCTGATTTCTTTCCGGAGCTGTATATACACACAGTTGTGCTCATAGGTTTGGATACCCTGGCAGAAATTGTGAAATTATGGCATTGATTTTGAAAATATGTCTGTTCAAGTTATTTAAGAATGGTGATCTTATGAAGCCATTTAATATCACATAGTTGTTTGGCTCCATTTTTAAATCATATTGATAACAGAAATCACCAAAATGGCCCTAATCATATGTTTACATACCCTTGGTACAGACACATAAGGTGACACAAACAGGTGAAAATGGCATTTAAAGTTGAATTTCCCACACCTATGGCACAAATAAATCGAAGGGGAAGTTCACCCATTTTTATCTGACCTTATATATACTCTCTGTGTTTGCAGTTGATCCCACCAAACGATTTGTTTTGTATGCATCTCAGTTGATCATGGAGTTATGGCACATCGACTTTTGTAACATCGAATGTAATAATATTAAAATCTGATGCTGAAGATACACCAGTTCCCAGTTTCCAAAAGGTGTTGAGAAATCTGATTTCAGACCAATGCCATGTCATAATGGGATTCATATTTCAAATTGTCAGAATAATCTGGACATTGCTTGGAATAGCCTGGATGCATGCATAATGATTTGGATACTGTTATATGTGCCCCTGAAGCAAGTTTTTTAAATGATGGCAATTTCAACATAGCAATGGTGTTATTGTTACCTAAACACTTATTTGAGATATTGGGTTAGTGAATCAAGTGAATCAAGTTACCGAAAATGGGATTCCTATTGTAGTAGAACGCTTCTCATGCACAGCCAAGTTGAAGCAAACATTCAATGTTGTCGTCTTTACAATAACTTAAGGTGAATAACATAACCCTGGTTCCCGAAAGAAGGGTACAAGGTATGACACATTATGGGGATGCATTTTCAAGTGCAACTTAAATTGGATCATACCTTTTAAGGCCAATAACATGTGAAATACAATCCTGCCCCTAAGCCGTAGAGGCAGAGCATTAAATGTCCCATTCCAAGCCAGCCTATCCAAAGGGAGCAGATAAACACACCCCAGATGAACACACCCTTAGGGCAACATGGAAAATGGTGGATACCTGTTCTCTCAAACCCTGCTGCAATGGACAGCACGCCGTGCGCAAGACTGAAAGCTGCGACATCGAGGCATTATTACCTCACCCTTGTGTAAGGTGAAGCCAAGCTCCCTGCAACGAGAACCCTGGAGTTTGTTTGATATATGTGTGTAGGGCATGCACAGGACATAAAACCCATAAAACCGTGTGGCAAAACTCCAAAAGCAAGTCTTTGTGTTGTTTCACCATTCATTTCTTCCATTGGGGATTTTTAGATCCACTTCAAATAAGGTCTGTGTTTTGTGTAGACTTAGTACACCTCAGTGTTTAACTATTTATCAATAGGACAAGGTGACATTTCAGTATTGGGTAAATATAAGCATATTTTTGGTTAGAGTAACCAAATACGTCTTCATCCTAGGGACAGTAAAAAATCTCTGGGGAGATTTACATGGTTTTCAAAACACAGTCAGGGTAAACCTAAACAAAAGACAGACTATTTGAAGCAATTTTACAATTCTTCATGGGATAAATGAATAGTGAAATGTGAAAATAACCCTTTTGTCATGAGGTTTAATGGGGATTATTTTAGTCTATGGGGAAGCCGAATGGAGAAAATAAGGACACACCAACATTTGAAAAAAGGGGGTGCTCTGCAGGTTCCACGGCATAGGCCAACAATGTGACATATTAGGAAATATCACAACTTACAGTATATCACAGAAACTTTGGGCACCCTAGAGGGAAACCCAGTAGTTCTAGACAGATCCATGGTAACACCAGATTTGGATGAAACCTAAGACAGTGTCGGGCAGTGTCTCCTTGAGTGTCATTTAGTGCATTCAAAAATCAAACAAACTGAAACAGACAAAAGACAGGAGATGAATGACCCAAGCAAAAATACAGAGGTGAATCTTGTGGCCAATAGATGGAAAGTGTTTTTCATAGATACATGATACCAAATATAGAAACATCCAGAATGCCAAACTGACACGAAAGCCCTCTTTGGTTTGTTCTGGATGGGGCTATACTCAGTGACAGCAGAAAAAACATAATATTGCTTACATAGTCGCTTACACAGTTGTAAGGAACATCCTTACTGTGACAACAACACCAGGAGTGATATACCCAAGAGGACAATGAATTTGATGCTGAACAGAAATTCTTGTTACCAAAGGTTTGAGGCCTTCTATTCAGTGCAGTGAAGAGCAAAGCCTCAATAAGTTTGAGCTGAGACTCTATCACCGACTCAACACCTTATTGGAGGGACTGACCAAAAACACTTATGGTTTTACTTTAACAAACGCACTAGTGCAGCACCCATCAATTGAAACCGTGGGAAACAAATGAACGCTGCTCAACCAGTTTGGAAATCTCTCACACAACTCTCACACAACCAGTTAGGAAAGATTTGATTGTTAGAGACAGAAATGTTGATGGTACTACTTAAATTATGCTTTGCAGTAAAGGACTATGAGAAAATATTTGATTTAGTGAAAAAAAAGTGGGCAGAACCTTTTTTAAATTCTTTAATATATTAGACCATTAGACCGCTGTGTCACTTGGGTGGCCTAAGCTGATAATATTTCAGCCTCACAGAAACATGTTGGGTCGTTTTCATAGCCATTCATTTCCAAAAAACCTGTAAAACTGATATTTTGAAATCTTTCAGGGGAAATCATTCACGTCTTTAAAGTTCCTGTGCCTAAAAAGCTTTTTTCTGAGAAAAGCGGTGAAAAGTGCTAAAAGTAATTATAGATGTCAACTAGAAGCTTTTATTCTACCGACTTAGTGATTCTCATCAGGGAAGGATTTGTTTAGTCTTCCAAAGTCTCTGCAACACTAGGTAAGGGAGGACACTATATCACAATGTAAAAATACTGCGTGAACATTGAAACATCGCATTTCAGGTTCAATGTTAGGGAGGCGACTTTACTACTTTCCAACATGGTTTTAGGATTATATAGATTGTGAACTCAAGATTGACAGGTTCTTATTTCTGTGCAAGAACAATTTACTAAAACGTCACTGCTTCAAATATTCCTCACTTGGTAGGCATGCTGTTCTTGTGTGCAACATAGCCGGTCACAGTGATAACAACGTGTTATAGCGCCATTATAACACGTTGTGACATTATAGCGCCATGAACGCATTAGTATGGACTGGACCTAAGTCATCAAATAACCATTCAGAGCTAGGAGGGGAAGTGGTAAGGAGGAAACAAGACAATGACAGTCGGGGTATGGGCTGTGTGCAGACAGTAACTAATTGCATTCAGCAGAAAGTTCATGCAGATTTTTATGCTCTGTATTCCATGTTTCCCCTGTCCCGATGGGGGTCAGACAGATAATATATGGACTGATTGATTCGGTCAGCGAACTGTTTGTGAGTTCCCGCCAGGTGTCTAGTCATCACTAGACAAGCCATGTTGTGACGGCTTCCAGTGCTGAGTCCTCAAGCCCTGCATGCCAAGGAGCCAGCCGTCAAGCTCCGAATCTGGACTCAACAATGCTCTTCTCTTTTATACATTCCCACAATAGACAATAGAAGTATGATTTGCTGTTATGCTGCAAGTTCACACTCTTCCTCCTACCGACCCGCTTGCATTCTCAATAACAAGGAGGGCTGCTTGTTATTTGTAGTGGGCTGGAGTTACCATGATCCTTGTATCTGGGTACTTCCTACACCCCTGGGTTTTTGGTATCCAGTGTCTTCTTGCCGCGCATTCTCATGGTGTACACCCCTTGGTTTGTTCCATTCTCCTCCTTCCGGGGGGGTTTTCTATGACACAGGTGGCAAAAATGATAAAGATGTCAATGTACGAATAGTACTGCTCCTGTGATTACTTGTAATGCAAATTTCCCATATTAACTCCCCTACTGCTTTTTTTGAAATCATTTGGCTCTGATAAGTTGACAGATTTATGGAAACCAAATAAAATGCACTGACTGGATAAAATTAACTGTACACACACTCTCCTCAAGCTAGCTGGCTAGATGCATATTGATGTCCCCCACGATCCAATCAGATGGCTCTATGGTTTTTAACCTTGCATACATATGTCTGTTGGTATATCACATGCAAGACATACATTGCAATTTGGGCCTAATCAACATAAACTGATGAGCCAAAACATTATGAACACTGCCAGGTGAAGTAAATAATCTTGATCAACTCCTAATAAAGACACATGTCAAGGCCTGGGCAGATTAGATGGTAGTAAGGATTAAAAGAGTAAAGACCTGAGCGACTTTGACAAGGGCTAAATTGCTCTGGCCAGACGACTGGGACAGAGCATCTCTGAAACAACAAGGCTTGTGAGTTGCTCCCGGTGAGCAGTGGTAAGTACCTACCGACAGCAGGAAAAAAACTAAACCAGCAACTGGGTGTTGGGCACCCAAGTCTCATCGGTGCGCGAGGGCAAAAAAGGCTATCTCGTCTGGTCCAAACTAACAGGTCTACTGTGGCACAAGTCACAAACCATTTTAATGATGGATACGGGAGGAAGGTGTCACAAAACACAGCGCATCACACGCTGCTGGACCTTGGAGCAGTGGAAGACATTCGCCTGGTCTGATGAGTCCCATTATTTTTTTCATCACGTGGACGGCCATGTATGTGTGCACCATTTACCTGGGGAACTAATGGCACCAGGATGCACTGTGGGAAGACGGCAAGCCAGTGGAGGGAGTGTGACGCTGTGGGCAAGGATCTGCTGGGAAACCCTGGGTCCGGGCATTAATGTGGACATCAGTTTGACACGTGCCACCTACCTAAACATTGTTGCAGACCAGGTACACTCCTTCAATGCAATGGTATACCCTGATGACAGTGGCCTCTTTCAGCAGGATAATGTGCCCTGCCACATTGCGCACGTTGTTCAGGAATGGACCAACAAATCTGATCCACGGCGACTCCACCTCGCAACTTACAGGATTGGAAGGATCTGCTGCTAAAGTTTTGGTGCCAGATACCACAGGACACCTTCAGGGGTCTTGTAGAGTCCACATGACTTGGCAGGTCGGCAGTGTTTTGGCGGCACACAGAAGACTAACATCATATTAGGCAGGTGGTCATAATGTTTTGGCTCCTTGGTTTATGTTGGTAGCCTGTGACAAATGTTCCTTCTTATAAAGTAAAATCACTTTGTGTAATATTTAACATCTTTCTTTAGTCTTTTCTAAGCATTTTATCTAAAAATCATACATCAATAAAACATAAGCTACTGCTTTTATGATCAAAAGTATTGTGATTAAAACAGAATCCACACAGGAGGGGCACGAGAAACTATGAATATTTTGATGGCAGAGAAAGTCTGATCTAAAATATAAGCAAAATAATGTGTAAGTTATGGATTTACACAATATTTTCTAGAGCATAAATAGTTAATGTGACAAACACACTTCTCCCCAGATGTTTACTTTCTTGTTAATAGTTAAGACATACATTTAGACTACAGCTTCCATTAATTAAAATGGCCGCCAGTGTTTTAAAGGTTGGACCTGCCGGTCATAGAGCTTGACACAGTATAATTTAGTGAGTGAGCAGCACATTGCAGTGGCTCATTCACAGCTGTGGAGGGTCATCAAAGTGAGTTATCCTGTTCCCCAAATTAATTTCTGCCACCTTTAATGACCCTGTGAGTGAACGCAGTTGCCTCCTTCACTAACTCAACCAAATTTACTGTCACTCTCCTAATTGAGTACCAAGATATGCAACCCTTTCAGGCAAAGATCCAAATAACTCAATTATCGTTCTCTGCAGGGATGGCAAGACTGGGCTTGATCAATGGGTCCAGGTGGTTCTTGCAGGTCTCTGTGATCATTCCCCCCAATAATGTCACTTTTAGATGATGTTTTCCCTCATGCAGTGTCCACAAAGGTAACAGACAAATCATAATATGCTTATCAAATTAAGCTACCTCTAAATTGTAAATTAAATAATTTCCCTAGACTGCAACCAAAACATATTTCCCTGCGTTTTGATATGCTATACTGATACTGCAAATATGCATATAAACAGTAAATCCATTATATACTCACCATTCATATACTGTAAATAATTTTATGTCAATTTTACGAGCAGCAGGAATTAAACATGGAATCAAAGATCTCTTCCCTTTTTTCATCAGCATGGATAATATTCATGATTTTACTGAAACTGAAAAACATAGATTTTTCCAACCAAAACCTTAAACAGCACCAATCCAGCCAGTGCTAAAATAAGCTTAATTCCCCAGTCTGAAATCATGAAAAACATAACAAAAATGGAAAAATAAATCACTCCTGAAGGCACTCGGCCCATTTACATGATCCTAGTTACTTTCTCCACAACTTTTCAGTAGTTACTCCCTCCAAATATGTCAGCAATGTTTGGGGATGCTTTTGCTCGTTAGTCGTGATACTGTAAAAACAATCTGGGTCCCCCTGGAGAAGGGTGTATGAGACACTTCCTGTAACCAAGCCATCTGTCCACCCACAGTGGGAACTAACCACCAGGGGCAGGAGGGATTCCCTAAAAAGGCATCCCCTGGTGAAATTTACAGATGGGAAAAATCCTGGTTCCTCTGATATCCCTTGGGATGGAGACACCGAGAAACAGACAGACAGATAGAGATGGATGGACAGATGGACGGAATGAGAGAGAGAGGAAGAGAAAGAGCTTCAAAGCCATGTGATCTCAATCACACATCTAGTCAACAACCCTAAGAATATGTTTAGATCTTATCAGAGCTGATAGCCATTGTGAAACTTTCTAGTTTTCTTTATGCCAAGACAATTTATCCCTTTGAAAGAAGATGATGCGGAAACGTGGTTCATTTAAACAGCTGTGATTGTAATAATAGAAAAACAGTTTAGATGTTGATTAAATATGGCCCATCGTGAAGGACATGTGTATGGGCTCTTATGAGGGGCATAGAGAAGGCTTCTGTGTATCATTAAAGCTCTCATTTGAGTGATGCATGCACATCCTGACATCAGAACATTTGGTTATTGTCAAACTTTGCTGGCTTGCTAGTCTGCTAGGTAATACATTCTCTGATGAGATCAGTTTTGTTGTAGACAATGAATAATTAGTTATGTTTGTTATCTATGCTCAATTTGTGATTGAGATCTGGGGGAAAATGGAGGCCAGGGCAACACCTTGAACTCTTCATCATGTTTCTCAAACAATTCCTGGTTAATGTGTGCAGTGTGGCAGGGTGCATTATCCTGCTGAAAGAGACCACTGCCATCAGGGAATACTATCACCATGAAGGGGTGTACTTGGGCTGCAGAAATATTTATGTAGGTCGCACGTGTCAAAATGATGAATGCCCGGACCCAGGGTTTCCCAACAGATCATTGCCCAGAGCACTTCACTACCTTCACCGGCTTTTCGTCTTCCCACAGTGCATCCTGGTGCCATCACTTCCCCAGGTAAACAGTGTACATGTACACGGCCATCCAAGTGATGTGAAAGAAAATGGTACCAGGCGACCTTCTTCCACTGCACCAAGGTCCAGTTCTGACGCCTGTGTGCCCATTGTAGGTGCTTTCCATAGTGGACAGGGGTCATCATGGGCACTCTGACTCACTCTGGCTATGCAGACCCACACGCAGCAGGGTGCAATGCACTGTGTGTTGTGACACATTCCTTCCGTAACCATTATTAACATTTCCTGTGACTTGTGCCCCATTAGACCTTCTGTCGGTTCGAACCAGACTGGATAGCCTTCGTTGCCCTCATGCATCGATGAGCCTCGGGTGCCCTACACCCTGTCTGTGGTTCGTCCCTCTTTGGACACTGTCGGAAGGTACTCACCACTGCTGACCCAGAGCCCCCACAAGCCTTGGCGTTTCAAAGACGCCGTGACCCAGTCGTCTGGCCATAGCCGTTTGGCTCTTGTCAAAGTCGCTCAGGTCTTTACTCCTGCCCATTTCTCCAGCATCCAACACTTTGACAACAAGCTTACCATCTAATCTACGCAGCCATTGACTTGTGCCCTTGTTAGGAGATGATCAACGTTATTCGCTTCACCAGTGAGTTGTAATGTTTTGGCTCATCAGTGTAAACCTATGTGATAGAGTTTGAGTGGTCACAGCTCTGCCAAGCATGAAGCATGGTGTAGATTATGCTATAAAAAAACATTTAGGAAACCACAGACAAACATACCAACAGCATTCAGTGTCAGTCACTACCATCCAAAGACAACAGTACACAAGCTAAACTTAACAGTTTACACTGCAAGGAGAAAAACATTATGTAGCTTACAAAAAAAGGGTATTCATTCCTAAATGGTGAAACCGATACGAACCGAAATACCCTCAAATGAAAGTGGAGAGTCCACAGACTTAACCAATTGGTAGTGTTTGATTTCAAATCCTGACGTTTGGAGGATTGAAGAAAAGCAAAAGACATTTCACTGTCCTAATACTGTATTGAGGATGTATTTTGTTAGGGTGTTGAAAAGGTATTTAGCCTGCAGCAAAACACTTGAAAATGAAGATTAAATGTAATAAGGAGCAAACGCTTTCTTCAGCTTTGGAGAAAAACATATTCTATTGCCTACAATGGTTTATATACGTTTTTGTTATCGGCTACTTTGTGTCATAATCTCAAGAGGGGGGATCAAAAGCTGTGTCTGACACACCTTGACATCAATTATTTTCTTTGAATTAAACACATATTTGCATAATTGTCATGTACCTTTATTACTGTGAAAGCCCAATTTTAATAAACATATGCTGTTTCACATAAATGGCAAGCATGGACGACAAGCAATGCAATTTGAAGTGGACAGTGGGACTGTATGTTGCACTCTTCATCCTCCAGATGGCGGTATTGCAGTTTGTTGCAAGTCGACGAGCGGGGACGAGTGGACAGTCTAAAAGGAGGACCTTGGGAGACCTTTACTATATCCACAGTCAATTATTCACAGTATTTATGTAGCCTACTATTAAGAGGCAATTTAATTACTGAACAGTTAATAATATTTAAATGATTTTACCAGTTTCTTAGACCTTTGGAGAATACATTTACTGTGTTAATTACCCAAAACTAGTTCAATGCAGTGGTATGAGATTCAGAAAGGCCTACCTCTTTATTGCCTTATAGCAGATGATGACTGTTAGCAGGAGGAAGGCAACGGAGACACAGCCCACCGTCCCCAACACCACTATCTCCCTCCACCAAGGCTTAATGGGTGGTACTGTGGAGGGAGCCACTGCAGAGAAAGGGAGAAAGAAAAATATTAAAGATAATTTCCATTTCACATGAAAAACATGGCAGAGTATGTTATAAGTACTTCAGTCGTGTAAACAGATTACAGTCAACTGAATACTGTTACAACTGGATACACTGGATTTCTTCTGGGTATTTTCTAACCTGTGGTTATAGGTAAAAGTTATAGTGAGCATGAGGCAAGCAGTCATTTCTACAATGTGTTTTTAGATTCATTATTTACAAATTTTAGGGATTTTTTCAGTAGTTGTTGCTAGCCAAGGTTAGCTAGCTAAACCCCAGGCACGATAATATTAGCAATATTAAATGAACTGGAGAGAAATTAACATAGATTGCATTGTTTTTTCAAGCTATTGTTAGCTAAATAACTAACTATTAGCCAGGATAAGAATTTGTGGCAAATTAGCAAGCTAGCTACATAGTGTTATGACAACAATCTAGGGCAGCGAGTCAGCTGTCCTAGCTTCAAGAGGAAGTTGGTTCTATTATTCGTGTGTCAGGACAGAGAATAGTGTTTAATGGGCTGGGAGGGAGCTGCCCATCCGTATGGTTGGGACAGTCAAGAAATCAGCAGTGGCAGAACAAAGAGCTTGGGGAGGGATGTAGAGTGTAGGTAAAGACGGGCAGTTTCCCTTTACTACTTCATAGGCAAACACTATTGTCTTGTGGTGCCCTGTTTTGTGAGTTTGCAATGAGTCACTTAGCCATGGAAGAGGGGGCAGATCCAACCATTAATAAACTGGATAATGGGAGGTATATGATGTGAAGGGGTAGGAGAGACGGCAGAATCAGGGTACAAAAGGGAGTTAGCAGTTGGGATAATGGAGATGATAGAACATGAGACAGTAGTGAAATTAAGATTGCAATGGTGAATGACCAGTAGGGTAGGGGCTGAGTGGGTTGAGTTTGAGGAGAGAGAGAAATATTAAGAGTAGTGATCAGAGACCTGGAGGGGGTCTGCAGTGAGCTTAGTTGACAAACAGCGTGTAGAGAAGATAAGTTCAATTACACTGCCTAAGGGATCACGAGTGGGAGGATACTGGGAATTATTGAGGTAAAATGAGGAAAGGAGTGTGAAGAGGTGGGAATTAATTAATCCAAAACAGTTGTTAGGAGGTTGACGCCAACCAGCTGTATGAGTGACGAGCCGACGTCAAGAACGTTTCTTAAGGTTTCAAGTTCATTAAGGAAATCTACAAGGGCACCTGGCGGGTGGCTTCTAGCCCCCCTATGCAGCAGGTTTGGCCCAAATGATGTGTGATTATAATATATACCAAAAGTATTCGCAGTGTGAATGCATCTCAAATTGTGTCTTGAATGACAAGGGGGAACACAATAGTAGTCAAAAACAGTCCTTCTCATTCGGTTTCTCACCCATCCCTTTCCTCCAATTCCTATTAAGAATAAACATTTACTCATTTTATATTCAGATTCCTCTCATTCTGTGTTTATCTACATGACAGCTATGGTGCTGGTGGAGCGCTAGAAGGCCGTCTCACCAGAATGCTAAATCCTCCATGTATTCCTGTCACTTGTACCGCTCATAGCAAGAGGGAGGAGATGAAGCAATTTGCTCTTAAAGAGTATGGTAAGATCTGAAAAATGTGTCACATTTTTTTTGCCAAATACAGCCTAGCGCTTAGACAATTGAACCAGCAGCCAAATGGTTGTTTTGTTTAAATTCCTCAAATAAAGTGAAGTCTGAAAAACTCTGTATTGAGATCAGATGGTTAATTGACTAGAAAATGGGCAGAAGTTCCATCTTGCTCCATAGGTTTCCACCACCCTGCCATCGTATGCTGTTTCATTCAACGAAGGAACCAAATTACAACAGAACACATCTTTCTATTTTGAAGGTGCATAATCAGACAACAGAAAAATTACGAAACAACCAGGTGAACAATGAAATCACCTGATGTCTTGTATGTCTTAATAGCAAAGAGATGGCGCCTCACTCCAGACCATCCATCATGGCCTACCCCAATAGACAGAAACTTCTGTTGGACCATTATGCAGTCAACTCAGCCGGTAACCTGTTAGAGCTTTTGGGGGTTCTGGACTTTGCCGTAGCCAATTCATGTTGTAAATAGTTTCTCCGTTCTCAGAGCGGGGGAATTATAGAGCAGCAGTGTTTTATCGAGCATGAGCTTGAATAGAACCATAACTGGCAGGATCATCCAGAAGGGGATGGCTCATTTGTGGCTTAATGGACCGGAAGCATCAGATGGGGAAGCAGCCTGTTACGCGATCTCACCAAGGGGTCTTTCTGATTGGATATATGTTGTGTGCTAGCCCTGTTATTTTATATGTTTTGTAGATGGGTTTGTGTCATATAGCTGTTCTAAGATCTAATCTGTTTCTGTACGGCTTAAAGAGCAGAATAGAGTAGGGCTCTAAAGAGTACTGTATAGTAGAGTTCAGTAAAGTTTAGCCGAGCACAGGAAAGTACAGTATAACTGACTGTGTTTTACTGTATAGTACCATATTATACTGCACTCTAATAAACTATATTTATTAGAATACAAATACTCTATATTTATTAGATTGTACAATACATTACTTTAATGAACAATACTGTACTTGGTGCTTTCAAGACAAATGGGATCTGTTAGGATGAATCCAGTCTTTTTCCAAAGTTCTCATTTGAAAGCACAAAAGTTTTTAGTTTCCAGTGTTTTGACTGTGGAATGTGAAACAGACAATTATGAATAGATCAGATTGGATTTGACATCTTTGATCCTATTCAGGATACATCACAATTAATACATCCATCATTGCATTTCATATGCACATATATGTTTCTGTCCAGTGAAGATCAAATACCTGTGATCCATTTTACTGTCCTTCTGGCGTTCAATCTCTTCAACTTCTATAAATAATCACAATAACTAAGGTATCAAATCCTAGCTCACAACCATTCTAAGAACAAAATAGTAAAAAAAAAGTTTTGGGAAAACACAGTAAAATAAAAAACGAGGAAGACAATTCAATTATGAAGTCACATTTTTCTCAGTTGTTCTGTTTTCTGACTGAATGTTGGCTGTATATTGTGTAGTGTAAGGGGGTCTGTGTAGTGTAAGGGGGTCTGTGTAGTGTAAGGGGGTCTGTGTAGTGTAAGGGGGTCTGTGTAGTGTAAGGGGTCTGTGTAGTGTAAGGGGGTCTGTGTAGTGTAAGGGGTCTGTGTAGTGTAAGGGGGTCTGTGTAGTGTAAGGGGTCTGTGTAGTGTAAGGGGGTCTGTGTAGTGTAGGGGGTCTGTGTAGTGTAAGGGGTCTGTGTAGTGTAAGGGGGTCTGTGTAGTGTAAGGGGGTCTGTGTAGTGTAAGGGGTCTGGTGAAGTATTACTGCCAATAAGCACTCAGCAACTCAATATCCAAAATTAACCACTATTTATTCTTTGTACAACAAGAGACAAATGCAAAAAAAGGATCTACTAGGAAATCATTCTGTAATGTGTACACACCCATTTACAACGGTAACATACTGACATTTGATTAGCCCTGGATTATCAATACAAAAATACACACACACTAATACACTCACCTAAAGGATTATTAGGAACACCATACTAATACTGTGTTTGACCCCTTTCGCCTTCAGAACTGCCTTAATTCTACGTGGCATTGATTCAACAAGGTGCTGAAAGCATTCTTTAGAAATGTTGGCCCATATTGATAGGATAGCATCTTGCAGTTGATGGGGATTTGTGGGATGCACATCCAGGGCACGAAGTTCCCGTTCCACCACATCCCAAAGATGCTCTATTGGGTTGAGATCTGGTGACTGTGGGGGCCATTTCCGTACAGTGAACTCATTGTCATGTTCAAGAAACCAATTTGAAATTATTCGAGCTTTGTGACATGGTGCATTATCCTGCTGGAAGTAGCCATCAGAGGATGGGTACATGGTGGTCATAAAGGGATGGACATGGTCAGAAACAATGCTCAGGTAGGCCGTGGCATTTAAACGATGCCCAATTGGCACTAAGGGGCCTAAAGTGTGCCAAGAAAACATTCCCCAAACCATTACACCACCACCACCAGCCTGCACAGTGGTAACAAGGCATGATGGATCCATGTTCTCATGGATTCTGACTCTACCATCTGAATGTCTCAATAGAAATCGAGACTCATCAGACCAGGCAACATTCTTCCAGTCTTCAACTGTCCAATTTTGTTGAGCTCGTGCAAATTGTAGCCTCTTTTTCCTATTTGTAGTGGAGATGAGTGGTACCCAGTGGGGTCTTCTGCTGTTGTAGACCATCCGCCTCAAGGTAGTGCTTGTTGTGGCTTCACAAATGCTTTGCTGCATACCTCGGTTGTAACGAGTGGTTATTTCAGTCAAAGTTGCTCTTCTATCAGCTTGAATCAGTCGGCCCATTCTCCTCTGACCTCTAGCATCAACAAGGCATTTTCGCCCACAGGACTGCCGCATACTGGATGTTTTTCCCTTTTCACACCATTCTTTGTAAAGCCTAGAAATGGTTGTGCGTGAAAATCCCAGTAACTGAGCAGATTGTGAAATACTCAGACCGGCCCTTCTGGCACCAACAACCATGCCACGCTCAAAATTGCTTAAATCACCTTTCTTTACCATTCTGACATTCAGTTTGGAGTTCAGGAGATCTTGACCAGGAGCACACCCCTAAATGCATTGAAGCAACTGCCATGTGATTGGTTGATTAGATAATTGCATTAATGAGAAATTGAACAGGTGTTCCTGATAATCCTTTAGGTGAGTGTATATCTGTACTTCACTTGGGATAAAATAGTCTGCTAAGTCCCATTTATTTTTGGTTGTAGTAGTATATTTCTTTTAAACAGATAAAAATGGGTGAAGGCAATAGAAATAACAAAAAATATTGTCCTTGGGCTGTACTATAAATGCAGCATTGACTCTGGAGAGGGATCTGAGATGGATAGCCAAATCATCCCCTCCCCCGAATCCCTCTCTCCAGTTGGGGTTAATTGTTTCTGGGAACACTCAGGCCTGGTTCTCCAGCTGATAAGCACTTCTCCGGATGGATAAGTAATGCATCTCTGCCTCCTCTGTAACAACTGATAAGATTCCTCTGATAAATAGACTAAAGGGAAAAAAGGGAACACTTTAATCGAGTTTGTGACTAGACTCACCTTTTGTTTACTTTCGTCATGCCACTCCAACTCAGGCCCAGGCTTGTAAGAACAGTTGATGTGGTTGTGTGTGAGTAAATGTGTGCATGCTTGGTTGTCGATGAACAATCCATCTCCTAGCTTTATGCTGATCCAGAACATACCAACGTTCTCTCATCTCCTGGGCATTAGACACATTAAATATCTGCAGGTCATCATGAACATAAATGTTGGGTTTTCCAGTAATTTGAATGGTTTAAATAGCCAAACAAAAACAAAACTTTGCTATTGCAATTATTCAGATTTAGAGCTTTTAATAATTAATTTATTCGGTTATTCTTCATAGTACAATGAATACCTCAAAATTGGGGATGCATCGTGGGTAAAATGTGACTAACTTGCTGACTGAATGACCAATGATGAATTCACAACTTTCTATGAACCACATAACGCAGAGTTGTCAAGACATGACAATCCCTCTTTAACAGAACATCCCCCATTCCATCTGCATGAAGAACATCACCAGATGGCTCATATCCCAGGTGACAAAAACACAAAACACTCAAACACGCATGTACACTCTCACACACGAGCATAGAAAAGCACAATCAGAGGCAAGTGGATTTATGTCTCATGGCAGTTGGTTTATAAAAAACGCTTACTTTTTTTTAAAAAAATCATGTTTTTCAAATGAAAATTATTACATGCAGATATAGTCAGTAGTCAACAAAATGTTATTAAATTGGTCATACTGTACAAACAGAAATATGAAATCACAGCTTTTTAACAACATTAAATCTTTAATTACACCGAGGACCCTTTCTATTCACATTTTCTGACCCAGAATCATATAGATATTAATTTGAATGTTTTCTACTTGTGCAAAGTCAGGCGCACCAAACAGGCATCCACAAGAGGTCCAAGGAGGATTGGGGTGACCTCAGGGACCATGCTCTGCTGCCAAGAGGGAAATAATATTCAAACTCCCTACAGGCTGCCTGCTCTGCCTCCCTGAAATAGAGTAACACACACACCTACACATACAGTGAGACACCTGTCAGGGCCTCGCTCCTGCCTCACCCTCTCTGGAGCCTCATATTTTACACTGGAGTTCCACAGTTCAAGTCCAGGCCTCCAAGCCTATCCTATTCACACAGTGCCCTGCCTGCACACCTTCTCACAGAGCCAAGAGTCTATCTTACTCAAACCCAAGGAACGCCAACTGTCCTCACCTCAGACCTCCAGGCATTTAAAGCATATACTCCCTGCTTGCCTGACCTTTTGGTTCCTTTAGGTACCATTTCAGCAGTTGCTGAGAATTATCTTTGGTACATTGCTTTTTGGGGAACTATAGTTCTCAGAGGTACCTTTTTAAAGCAAATTTTTGAACCTGTTTTGTGGGGTAGTTATTATACTTTGGGTAGTCACTATACTTTTTAGGCTATTGGACTGCTGCTATTAGACAGGCCTTCTTGAAAAATGTTATCAATTTTCCATCCTTTTCAATTTGCAACTCGCATGGCATTCCCCCTTGCAGCTATTGGTACCGTTAAACCTCAAACTGAATTGTGGTCAGCTTGATGGTACGAAAAAAGCCTCAGACCACTGCACTACCAGAGACACTGTAAAAAACAGATTCAAATTTTGATAAAGTGTACTAATATTTTATTTTGTGTTATTTTGTCACTTTTGCTGTTTTTTTAGTAATGATATTGCTATTGATAATGATAATGCTATTCTGAACAGTCTTTAATGTTGTGATCATTTTAGATTGAGAAAATTTACCAAAAAGAAAATGTTTTACTTCACTCATTGAAATCCCTGCCTGCTTCAAAATTGTTCCCAGATGTCTTGCAATGTTTAGTAGCAGGGCTGCTCAACCCTGATCCTGGAGATCTACCATCCTATAGATTTTCTTTCCAACCTTAATTTAACACATCTGATTGTAATAATTAGCTGGAGATCAAGCTTAATCAGATTACTGGCAAATGGGATTGGAGAGAAAACTTACAGGACAGTAGATCTCTAGGAACAGGGTCAGGCAGCTTTGGTTTAGAGATTCTAAAGTAAAGTTCTGATAGCCATTTCTCTCTTGAAAAGCTCAAATGATATTACCAATAATTATTTTTCATTCAGTAGTAATTTATACAGTACATAGAAATAATGGATAAGTAGCTTTCTCAAAGGCACAGATTGTTAGGCCAAACAATCTGAGGGATTCAAATCAGAAGCTTTTCAGTTACTGGCCCAACCCACTATCCACTAATCCCACCCAAAACCCTGTGGGACCCCTGCAGGAAACCATCGCATAAACACAGCTAAGAATTTCCTGTTAACGCTATCATCATAAACCCTTTTAACCCAGAGCAAGCCCCCAGAGACATGGACTGGTGAAAACAACATCCCAGAATACATAACCCATCGGTCTTGACTTCACACTGCTTTGTGTGTCTGTGTGTTTGAGTATGGTGATTGTGTATGCAAGCACGTGCACAGCCAATACACATTACACACTTCACACCGAGATGACTGAGACAGATACCGATCTTATGTTAGGGTCTGTACAAATTGGAAAATTGCTATAAGAGTCCAGAGTCTCAAGGCCTGCTCAACAATTATATCAGTAGAGCATTGTATTGAAGCTATTCCATCTTTTTTAACACGTATTATTTTCTGTATTAGTATGGCCTGTTAATGTTCTGTATTATGTTGGGTTTAATGTATTCTGTGGAGCCCACAAGAGTTGCTACTGCATTTGGCAGTAGCTAATGAGGACCCTAATACAATCCTAAATCCTAATCCTCTAAAGCAGGAACAACACAAGTTTACATACGGTAAGGAGCCATGGCAGCACCATGACTTCAGCCAGAGAGCAGAGTTATTAGATTAGGCTATTTTTATACCTGCCCTAGGCCTTAATGGAGTTATGAGGTTCTGGATTGCCCTGCTAAATTGATCGCAGAACTGAGAAAACTTACAGCAGACAGGATATAAAAACATACTACAATTTCAACCTGGTTCTCTGTGGCCCATTGTCTTAGTCCAGCTCTGTCTAAG
The DNA here is from genome assembly GCF_011004845.1 of Esox lucius. Lineage (NCBI taxonomy): Eukaryota > Metazoa > Chordata > Actinopteri > Esociformes > Esocidae > Esox > Esox lucius. The sequence continues at coordinate 15,227,432 of NC_047586.1, forward strand.
ACCAAACTATATTGATTTATGACCCGAGTGTACTCCATCTTATATTTTAGTTTTCAAGAAAACAGATACTGATACCTGTATGGTATGCGACTCACACAGTATGGTTATGACTAGTAACAGATAAGAGGCAAAAGATCATCCAACATTTTTTAAATTTAGTTCGTGGGGAGCCACCACTCCACCACAGTATTATTTATGAAAATTGGATACCCCAAAATTAACCATATTATTTAAAAAAAAAAGGTTTTTAGTGGATTAGGGTGGTCCCTTTGTCAATGCTGTTGCCTCCGATGCCCATGTACTGCATGGGTTGACATCTAGCCCAGCTCCCAGTGCCCAAAAAAGTCTAACCTCTATCTTTCACTACTGTCTCTATACAAATAAAGCAAAACATGCCAGAATATATCTTTAAAACAATGTTTTGAAAAGTGCTTCTGAAGGTTCTGAAACAATGTCACTGGAAATCAGTCATCAACTGCTGCATAAGACTACAACTAATGAGAAAAAGAATAGTGCCAGTTCACTCAGTATTGATTCCCATGTGACCAGGTTAGAAAGTGGTTCCCCCAGGGATGTAAAAGAAAACTGTTGATTTTCAGAATGTCTTTGCAAATGCACATCAAAAGTTATTTATTTTTTACATAAATATGCCTACTGGGAGTTGAGTGGTTTTGTAAGCGGTTGCTCTGTCATAAGGTCTACTATGTGAACGTTCATTAATAAAGTTAAGGTTTGATATAGTTATGAGGCCAAATTCATACAGGAGAAAACTGAATATTAACAATTGTGTGCACAAGGTTGGGTGGTTTCAATGGTAGTGCCATGGTGTGTCTAGGCTAAGCTATATAAACATCCTGGGCTTGCACAGTTGATTGGATGTGAGCTGTGACCATCAACATCGTATATGTAATTATATAGCTATAACTGACTGTCTGCCTGGGGCCATAGCATGGACAGTGGAAGAGCTGGACAGGAGCAACAACACCCCCAGTGGTCCCATTTGGCCATCCCAGAAACCTGTGCTGGACTTTGGCTCTCTGACTGAGACAGTTGCTCATCATGCTGACAGGCCTCCAGTACAAAGACAGCCCAAAGACAGGGGTGTGTGTGTGTGTTTGTGTGTGTGTGTGTGTGTGTGTGTGTGCGTGCAGCCCAGTAAACAGGGGATGTTTTCTTTAATGTCAGGTAACAAACGTTCTTTTAGTTTATCTGCCAAATATATTTTCAGTCCCACAAATTCAGGAAGATAATTTGAAATTCTATTAAATTCAATGTATTCAATCCCACAACAATATATTACAATGTAAAAATAAAAAGTGAATTGTTTAAGATTTTTGGAAATACCGGTCACCATAAAGGCTGAGTTTTGAAGTTTCCAGAGCACGAATCAGAATTTGTCAACTGCATAATACAATACTGCATAAGTCAAACAGAAACACCCAAGCAATATTGATTGAATCTGGTACTTGAACCTGTGAAATATGTCACCTATACATTAATGATACCTACTAGCTCTTTTCTTTCATCCACATACTCACCCTTCATTTTAGTAATGCCTTTCTTTCAGTACCCCTACATCACCTCATTAGCATAATGTCTCAGATAATTTTTCTAAAACAATGCATGCATATCAATTATGTTTCATGATTGCCTTTGCAAACTGTTGATATAATAGCCAATTAAAAATGTATTTGTGGATTATGATGTCTGGGTGGGTTTATTGTTTTACTGGAAAATACACTTCACCAGGTTTCAGCCTCTTGGAAGAGCAACCACGTTTTGGCTTAAATATCCTGGTACTGGCTACAGCTGAGGGGGCGGTTGACCTTAACAGGGGCGACTGGACTAGGGGAAGCAAATCCGCCCAATGACATCAAAGATGGAATCGAAGGACATCGTTTGAAACTAAGGATCTGAAAGCATTCTGCAAAGAGGAATGAGCTAACATAGGACTTTTCATCCCAAAATTGGACCATGGGAGGTTCTGAATGTGTCATGGGTGTTTAAGTTAAATATTAAGATAAATATCTGATAATGAACATAGACATTGATGAAGTATTGTTGAAAATGTAATACAAACAGCTATGTGATTAATTTGTTTTCATGAGAAAAGGTATTAGTTCAAAATAATAGTTTCCTTATTGTTATGGCATACAATATGGCTCAGTGTGTATAGTAATTTTTTGACCAACTTTATTAAAGTTGTCAATCATTTCGGGTCACTATAGAGTATATGTGTGTTTGGAGCGACAGATGGCCAGGTAGTTAAACCATTTGCCTCGATCAAATCTCTGAGTTGGTAGGGGGCAAAAACAGTGGTTCGGTACCTGAGAAAGGCAGGTAACCCTAATTGCTCACATTGTTGTAGTAAATGGAAATGGGTTCTCAGTTCACTTACCTGGTAAAACAGGGTTGGACTGGTTGTGTAAAGACACATGAGATGAGCATGTAACAGTAACAGCAATATAAATATTGTCGGAAACATTTCCTTTTCAGTTCCAAATGATTGCCTGTAGATGCTCTTAAGAATCGATAACATTTTAACACTAACCCTAACCCTTACCTATATCCTAACCCTAACCTAAACCCTAAACCTTATTCTAAACTTAACCCTAACCTTAACCTTAGCAAACAGTTGTTTATCAACCAATAGTTTATTTGAAGTTTGTTGACAGTATTACTATACACTCACCTAAGGGATTATTAGGAACACCATACTAATACTGTGTTTGACCCCTTTCGCCTTCAGAACTGCCTTAATTCTACGTGGCATTGATTCAACAAGGTGCTGAAAGCATTCTTTAGAAATGTTGGCCCATATTGATAGGATAGCATCTTGCAGTTGATGGGGATTTGTGGGATGCACATCCAGGGCACGAAGTTCCCGTTCCACCACATCCCAAAGATGCTCTATTGGGTTGAGATCTGGTGACTGTGGGGACCATTTCAGTACAGTGAACTCATTGTCATGTTCAAGAAACCAATTTGAAATGATTCGAGCTTTGTGACATGGTGCATTATCCTGCTGGAAGTAGCCATCAGAGGATGGGTACATGGTGGTCATAAAGGGATGGACATGGTCAGAAACAATGCTCAGGTAGGCCGTGGCATTTAAACCATGGCCAATTGGTACTAAGGGGCCTAAATTGTGCCAAGAAAACATCCCCCACACCATTACACCACCACCACCAGCCTGCACAGTGGTAACAAGGCATGATGGAGCCATGTTCTCATTCTGTTCACGCCAAATTCTGACTCTACCATCTGAATGTCTCAACAGAAATCGAGACTCATCAGACCAGGCAAAATTCTGTCAAAGTTATTTCAGTCAAAGTTGCTCTTCTATCAGCTTGAATCAGTCGGCCCATTCTCCTCTTACCTCTAGCATCCACAAGGCATTTTCGCCCACAGGACTGCCGCATACTGGACGTTTTTTCCCTTTTCACACCATTCTTTGTAAACCCTAGAAATGGTTGTGCGTTAAAATCCCAGTAACTGAGCAGATTGTGAAATACTCAGACCGGCCCGTCTGGCACCAACAACCATGCCACGCTCAAAATTGCCCATTCTGACATTCCCATTCTGACATTCAGTTTGGAGATTGTCTTGACCAGGACCACACCCCTAAATGCATTGAAGCAACTGCCATGTGATTGGTTGATTAGATAATTGCATTCATGAGAAATTGAACAGGTGTTCCTAATAATCCTTTAGGTGAGTGTATATAGAACATCTACTCTCAAAATAAAGTGTAACCATTATTTCTGTCTACTCGCCTACCGATGTAACCAATGAATGCTTCCTCAGGTGCGACACAGGTTGTTTTAGCAAGAGCTAGATTTACAGTCGATGGCTCAGTTATGTCCTAATTCCATCTTTTAAAACCAGCTTTCTGAATCAGGCCAGAGAAAATGTATAAATGAATATGGTAACCCTTTATTTTGATGCCTGTAGATGCCTGTCAGATGACCTACTGACTATCACTAACATTTAAACTAATTATCTACGAACCATAATCCCTAACCTTAACCTTTATCCTAACCATAACTTTAACCCTTACCGCAAAGCTTCTAAACCTAACCCTAATCTTAACAAGCAGTTACTTATCAACAGATTATTTGTTGAAAGTTTGTTGATTGTATTACTATATATAGAACTCTAAATTCTAAAAATAAAGTGTAACCATGAATAATTTAGATTCTCTACATTATTATTATTATTCGTATTTTATGGTTTAATGGGTTGAATAGGTCCTCATTTATATTTATTGGACAGTTAAAGGGCACATATGTTCCCATGCACAAATGCACCCACACACACACACACACACACACACACGCACGCACACACACACTAGAATTCATCAACAGACTGTAAACAAGTGGTTCACAAAGACCTCCCACTCATACACATTAGCAAGTTAATTCACCTTCAACGGCATGTATGAGAGTTTGTAAATGTATTTCCATGACTTCAGGACTAGAAGAGGCTGATAATGTAAATATTCCCTCTGACGGTCCATTGTTCCAGCGGGTCATTCAGACGGGATAACCTTTTTTTATAGAAACATTCTATAGGGTTGATGGTCAATGTTGCTCACGTGATGGCATCACTCAGTTGGTGCTGTTCAGACGTTGGCACAGCCTGTGGCAACACACAGGGTCGCTCAAGTAAACTGAACAGGGATTCATCAGACCAGGTGATTCTTATTTCACTCAGCAACTGTGGAAACAGCTTTTCCTGGAATTCTCACTCTGCCGCTAAAGCAAAAAAAAGATAGACATGGCAGATTCAGACGGGATTAAGGAACCCATCCTACTCTAGCAGGCATCGTGGTGTGCAATGCTTGCGCCTGTGGATTCTGCTCACTCAGGTGCAGTTTATGTTGACTAATCACAGTGAATGGAGCCCTGCGACGTGATACATCCAACAGCAAGATCAGCTGATGTTCCCACTCAAGCTATTTGGCTAACTATCATTTTGTAGAGACAGATGTGTTGTTGTTTATGCTGTCGTTTATTACTGTCAGGCATTTGAAAGTTGGGAAATAGGGTGTTTTTTGTGCTGAAAGAGCAGATTCAAAAATCTGCCTGAGAAAACGATCCCACCCATAGCCATGTTTAATAATAAAAATCTAGTTTTGTGTCCGGATTTCTGTTGATTATATGTACGTTGTACTCATGTTTACGGTGTTATATTGTGACTCACTTTTCCCAGATTGACGCTGTTTATTCAGTTGTTATATCTGACCGCTTGACCTGAGGATGGCATTGTATTCTGATGGGTACTAGGGAATCTCCACAGGGTGTGAGTGAAGACCTGTGACATTACAGATGTGGCAATCTGGGCTTGTGCGCGTAATTAAATTACCTGACCTCCCCAGTGCAACCAATCCTGCATGAATATGACGACATTTAAGTCCAGATCAATAACATTCACTTAACCGGCTCTCAGAGCTCAAACTAAATCACTGACTTCTTACATTACTGACTGGCAATTTCAACATTTGCCAAAACTGCAAATCTTTAGATGGCCTCCTATTACCAGCAGGAAATGAACAGCCTGGTTCAAGATCAACCTAGGTTCCATTGGCTGTTGGGTGAGGACCAGAGTCTTTTATCAAGAAGGTCAATTAATGTTCCATGCGACTATACAATATAGGTTTTGGGGTGCCAAACCAGTTGTTGGTTAGCCTCCACCCCAATCCATACATCTAATATCTTTTCTTATAGGGGATCAACTAACAGCTGGACATTGGATTAGACACATGCACATTCTAAAAAAAAGCACGGATTGACACTTACTCTGTGACAGCTTGTGTGTGTGTGTGTGTGCACGTGTGTGAAAGTGTGTGTGTGTCAGTTTGAATATCCATGCAGATGCAGTGGGGAGTTAGCCTGTTCTACATTTCTCTGGTAATAATCTTTGACACATTATGTATAAGTATCCCTAAATTACTTAAATAATTACAGTAAATAAATAAATAAATAAGCATAGGGATCAGATTAGAGGGTTAGGAAACCCGTCAGCAATGCTATTAGTAGTTATTGCATCAGTAGTAACTGGCAAATATCAATCTATAATTCCCTAATAGAAAAATCTTAAATATTAATAACGCTTAATAATGCTTTGATGCTGTGTATTAAAGCACCTTAGTACTGTAGTAACAAGCTAGTGTGACACAACAATATTCTAGTACTGGGTAAGGGGTACAGTCAGACATCAATAAGTCGATTACAGAATAGCTCCTTATACCTGAGATTTGACACAATGTTGGACAAGTTCTCAATTAGACTTAGTCAGCCCAAAAGTAAGGAAACACATATGGAATACGGTCCCATTTGGGACACTGTAGAAATGAGACGCATCTAATGCCACCCAAAAATAAATACAGCCCTATCCGATATGCTTTACACTGTAGGACGTGTTATGTTACATTTATGTAACTTGGTCAAAGAGAATGATGGAGATAATGTCACCTTGTTTTCAGCAATTCTGTTATGACAGGCTACTCATCGTCAGTGTGCACATCTACATACAGTGGCGCAACCCACATCAGCTATCCACTTCAGTGTTGTGGGCGCCACATGTCAACATACAGTACAGTCCTAGATTAGTTAGCCACGTGGGCAAAACACTCAGGTGGCGAATCACTTCACTATCTAACTTAGATAGTTGCATAACGACAATCCCTCACAGCATTTACAGTGGGGAGAACAAGTATTTGATACACTGCCGATTTTGCAGGTTTTCCAACTTACAAAGCATATAGAAGTCTGTTATTTTTTGTGAGTGACAGAATCTAAAAAAATCCAGAAAATCACACTGTATGATTTTTAAGTAATTAATTTGCATTTTATTGCATGACTTAAGTATTTGATACATCAGAAAAGCAGAACTTAATATTTGGTACAGAAACCTTTGTTTACAATTACAGAGATCATACATTTCCTGTAGTTCTTGACCAGGTTTGCACACACTGCAGCAGGGATATTGGCCCACTCCTCCATACAGACCTTCTCCAGATCCTTCAGGTTTCGGGTCTGTCACTGGGCAATACGGACTTTCAGCTCCCTCCAAAGATTTTCTATTGGGTTCAGGTCTGGAGACTGGCTAGGCCACTCCAGGGCCTTGAGATGCTTCTTATGGAGCCACTCCTTAGTTGCCCTGGCTTTGTGTTTCGGGTCGTTGTCATGCTGGAAGACCCAGCCACGACCCATCTTCAATGCTCTTACTGAGGGAAGGATGTTGTTGGCCAAGATCTCGCGATACATGGCCCCATCCATCTTCCCCTCAATGCAGTCATCCTGTCCCCTTTGCAGAAAAGCATCCCCAAAGAATGATGTTTCCACCTCCATGCTTCATGGTTGGGATGGTGTTCTTGGGGTTGTACTCATCCTTCTTCTTCCTCCAAACATGGCGAGTGGAGTTTAGACCAAAAATCTCTATTTTTGTCTCATCAGACCACATTACCTTCTCCCATTCCTCCTCTGGATCATCCAGATGGTCATCGGCAAACTTCAGACAGGCCTGGACATGCGCTGGCTTGAGCAGGGGGACCTTGCGTGTGCTGCAGGATTTTAATCCATGACGGCGTAGTGTGTTACTAATGGTTTTTGAGACTGTGGTCCTAGCTCTCTTCAGGTCATTAACCAGGTCCTGCCGTGTAGTTCTGGGCAGATCCCTCACCTTCCTCATGATCATTGGTGCCCCACGAGGTGAAATCTTGCATGGATCCCCAGACCGAGGGAGTTTGACCATCATCTGGAACTTCTTCCATTTTCTAATAATTGCGCCAACAGTTGTTATCTTCTCACCTAGCTGCTTGCCTATTGTCCTGTAGCCCATCCCAGCCTTGGGCAGGTCTACAATTTTATCCCTGATGTCCTTACACAGCTCTCTGATCTTGGCCATTGTGGAGAGGTTGGAGTCTGTTTGATTGAGTGTGTGGACAGGTGTCTTTCATACAGGTAACGAGTTCAAACAGGTGCAGTTAATACAGGTAATGAGTGGAGAACAGGAGGGCTTCTTAAAGAAAAACTAACAGGTCTGTGAGAGCCGGAATTCTTACTGGTTGGTAGGTGATCAAATACTTATGTCATGCAATAAAATGCAAATGTATTATTTAAAGATCATACAATGTGATTTTCTGGATTTTTGTTTTAGATTCTGTCTCTCACAGTTGATGTGTACCTATGATAAAAATTACAGACCTCTACATGCTTTGTAAGTGGGAAAACCTGCAAAATCGTCCGTGTATCAAATACTTGTTCTCCCCACTGTATGTGTGGCGGTGTTAGCATGCAATTCTTTCACCAGTATAAACCAACGCAATCCCGTTTTACACTTCGGAAACTGTTCCCACTTTGCCGCAGGTGAGGAAAGGGAATAGAGTAATTCCTGTACATATTCCCAATCAATGAAACCAAAAGAATGATGGAGTAATATCAACCAAAAATGCTCATGCACGTTTTAAATATTTTTTCAATTCTGGATATTAAAAACAATGGCACCTGCCTGACTAGGTAAATATGTAGCTAATTGGGAAAAGGAAGAAATTAGTCAAAACAGCTTCCCCCTGCCCCATCCATGCACATACAGAGCAACACTATACTTTTGTGCTATTTTATTTGCTTCTAATCAACCAAATGCCTAATTAACATGGTCTGAATTAGCAAAAACAGGCGTATAAGCTTTACACTAACTAGCACACACACACGCAAAGCCCCTGGGGACGTATGGCCTGGTAGGCTTGATTGTCTCTCTTTCAACCTCCCTCTCCTCTGTAACATTGATTGACAGGAGGGGGAGTCAATCAGACAGGCCTTCGGGGAGGAAGTTGACAAGTAAAGAACTCTAGTAATTTCAAAGCAGCTCATGTCACACTGTTACACATACATTTAGGTCATTCAGCAGACATTCCTATCCCAAGAAACTTAAATGAGTAATGAAAGTTAAAGGGATCTCTCAAAGGCACAACGACTGATTTTTCTACTTGATGGCTTGGGGATGCAGCCATATCCAACGATCTAGACACCAGGCTGGATGCCATCTGTTATGTGCCCCACACTTTAAACTCCATCATGTCCAAAGATTCAGGGGACAGGATTGTGTTTTGGGGGTAGATCTGGGACTAATTGAAAATTAACATGAGCTTAAGGGTGACCAGCTTTCTTCAACCAGGCATTCATTTTGGGTGAACAACACATGCTCCAATGAAATGACAGGGATAAATATAGATACCTACTTCTTTAATCTTTAATCTTCAAAGTGCTGGAAGACGTGCAAGATAATACTTTTGTGATCTGTGTAGTTTGAGATAAATCTTTACTCTTTAAGGAACAAATACCCTGGATTAATTAAGGCGGTCTAAATATATTCTAATCTATTTTTTACCTCATAAAATCCAGGACAAAAGATTCCCAACAGGATAAGTTGATAAAAGCTTTTTAAGTGAACTCCTTGATGAATTATGGCTGCTTAGACACTTAACGGCCCAAATGCCCAGTACATGTACAAGTAACAATTTCCCATTAATACAGTTAGCTCCAATGACTCGGTGGGTTAGAAAACTGTTCTGGCAATTCCAAAGTGGTATGCTATAATGTATCTTGAAGTGTTTAGGCTTTATTTAAATTAGCTTCACATTTAAGCTGAGCCTTGTTCCCTGTTACAAAGTCAGGCATTGATAGTGTGCCCGGGACTTGTTTGCTGAGACAATACTGAAACTGTGCATCACTCAAAATCCAAGAAAACTTTAACTTCAGCAGGCTATGATGTGAAATTATCGTTTTTCTTGCGCATTAAGTTTCGTTGATGCGCTCATCAACGCATGAGTTTCTTACAGAAAACCTATCATGGTTAATATTGCTTGTGCAGAATGTGAATTTCCCTTTAGTTCATTTTATAATGTGGGTCCTTGGTTACACCGATGGCATGGATAGTGGCTCTGGATAGTTGTGGTAGTTATTTTATATCGTCAACAAAAATTCCGAAGAGCATCTACTGATGCACTATCCAAAGTATTACCAAATTATTTTCTGGGGGATGAAAGAACAATATTCAGCTTCCCTTCTCTTCTCAGTTCATAACAAATAAAAAGTATTGGTATATAGCAAACTAAATTAAACATTTCAGATGGTAGCACACAACCACTTTTATAGCAAACCGACCAGCCCCTCTCTCATCACTTAGGGATCTTACTCACGCTTACGTATTTACAATCGTGGTCTCTGCCTCACTGCTCCCACTGAGCCAGAAAATACATTTGGTGGGAGAAGAGGTGACTGGCTCGTGTTAGACACACTCGTCGGAGTGCTGCTGAGCTAAGTTTTTCCGTGGGCACCCAAGGGGGGGTGGGGGGGAGATGCACTCGCTCTGCCATCGCCAGTTCTCTCAGACGTGCACATGACAAGGCAGTAGCGAACAGGGCCTCGCTTTGCGCCGGCAAGTCACGTTGGATGCTAAAATTCACTGCAGCTTGAGGAAAAAAATTCTGTTTCAATCCTTCATTACTGGGGATCCCTGTAGGATGTGATACAACTAGCCCAGTCACTGCATGTTTCACCCCTCTCTACAGGATGGTTCAGGAAGCTGTTTCGCATGCATTACATTTTAGAAATACTTACGTTCTCATCTTCTTGAGCCTAATAAGAAGCCTACTACATTTTCTAAACAAAAAGCCCTGAGGTCGAATTCTAACTTAATTTCAATCTAAATAAATTTTTGTTCTTAAATTCAGGCTGTATAATCCAAAACCCCCCCATTCCTAAATGCATCCACAAAAGCTTACTAAATAAGTTTACCTCTGTGGAGGAGGGAGAAAGCTTTGAAGATGTTTTGAAGATGGTCTTAGAGAACCATGTTTGATTATAAGCCACTATGCATCTGGCCCTTCACATCCCAGGATTTGTCAACAGACAGACTAATGGTGTTCACAAACATCTTGTGGCAGGTGGGGTGGCCCATTCATTTTCTTTGAAGACGTGGAGGGGAGCGGAATTGTATCCAGACAGAGGGGTCACGGAGACCGTGAAGGCCACTCACTCAGGTAAAAGAAAGGCAGAGAAAATAGAAACAGGTTCAATTTCTGAAACTGTGCTCTCAGTATTGACCATAGACAGTAGTAAAGGTAGCCTGAGTGGTTATACATCAGCAGGTACGTTCAACAGCAGCCTGGCTGACATCCCAAACAAGATAGCTAGCCATTAGTTTACAGAGCCACATTTAACAGTAAATCAAAAATGTTCTGTTGCATGTATAATCATCTTAATTCACACTTGCTGTGTTTTGTGGAGATAACATTTTCCCACGTCGATAATGTTATTATTTTTTTTATGGCAACAACCATAATGCAATAAGCTTTAAACAATTTGAGCTGAGACACATGAAGAAGCCATATTCCTATTCTCGTAACAACCACATAAAGAACGGCACACCCATGCATTTCAGAAGCAGCGCAGTCCGGGGTTGACCAATCACATTAGAAAATATAGGCTGGGTGGTGAAACGTCAGCACATATGTCCAAAAGCAGCTGACCAGCAACACGTCTTCTTCTAATCTACATACATATTCATAATTTATTTTGCATATACATACATTTTATGGCTTTACATAGCAATTCACTTTTTGCAATTCAGTGGTAATTATTTTTTATTTTGTTGCTATGGTCACCAGTGGCTGTCACCCTCTATTTGAATGCACTCCACTTGGCTAAAGGGAAATGACTGTGTATTCAGCGGGGAACTGCAAATCTCTGCTGGGCCTTGGTAAAGCCCCTAAATCTGAAAACCCAAAATAAATCTCATTTTACCCAAAAAATAAAAAGACATGATAAAGAAATAAATATATATGGGGAGGTAGAGATAATCCCCCTTCTGACTGGGGGATGGAACCAGACACACCATCAATAAAACAAAAGCCAGCTTCTCCCTCTTCTCACTGACTTGTTTGCTTCATTCTAAAACAATGGAATGAAGGGCTGTCAAAAGCATTAGAACAGATTGATAGCAATACTGTCACTATTTCATGCGCGGTACAAATCACTGGTCAATAGTATCTCCGCACATGAGGCCCAGCTACCTAAACAAAAGCTCAAAATGACAGATCTAAGATATAAAACTCTAGGTGGGATGGAACAGCCAGGCTAACAGCCTTATATTTTACAACTGGGCCCACTACTTAATATGAAGGAAACGGTCAAGGAAAATGAAAGTTTTGTAATAAAGGAAAGCAATTTGCTAATTGGTTGACTGGGCAACATGTTCCGTTTAAAGCAACCATACAGGTTTAGTCCCTAACTAATCCTACTAACAATGGCTAACATTAGTAAGGACTTAGAATCAATTATTAAATGCTCTCTAATTCGGAAAAACTGATGTTTCCTGAGGGGGATAACAGATAGTGTATTGTGCCTGCGTGTGAAGTTGGGCTGCGGCGCTAGAGTTACAAGGGGTCTGTTCGAATCACACTGCAGGTTCAGCTCAGCGTTGATGCCGTGGGGCCACTCAGACTGTGATGGTCTTTGACCTATATCGCAGATTAAGGAACGGTGATGTCATTCTCCACTAAGAAACCAAAAGCCCTGCTTTGGTCACTCTGAGACAGTACTACTGACATCGTCCTGCTCAGGACCAGACCAGCATGAAATTGGGCATTTGGCATTTGAGCATGAAGATGCAGTCTAGTGTGCTAATAGTGTAAAACTAACTCAGTTATACTGTACGTAGTAGAGGGCATTGTTTTGTATAACAAAACAAACGTGTGCATTGCAGTCTCACCTTGTCCGTAGAGTGTATTTTGAAGTTGTTAATAGCCCTAATACCTTTTCTGAGCTCTGACACATCTACTTGGGGATAGTAGCATCAAGTATGTGCAGCCAATTTGAAACATAAGAATATATATATTTTGGTACACATTCCTATGACCGTTCGGCATCCTATGTCTGCAAAATCAATAGGCTAACAATAACAAAGGTGTGTGACTGGTGAAGCAGTGCCAAATTTGAGCATAGGCAAACTCAGCTTGAGTGCACGAATAGTTACTTTCAGTGTGTTCAATGTATCATTCCATCCAAAATCACACATTTGTCCAAACCTCTAAAATGTGATTCACATGGAGATAAACCCTGTCCCACCACTGTTGCATAAATCTATCAGGTTGAACATCTCTGAGTGGTGGCTCGGTTTCGCTGAGAACCTCAGATGCAGAATAGTGTGGCTGGAATCATTTCACAAGTCATGTCAACTGCCTTCCCCGGGCCTAACTCTGTAGGCTGGTCAGCTCTCAATCCGGGCCAGCGTCCAATTGCTGAGGGTGGAGTGAGCGAGGAAGGGATGTCACTTTGCACACCAATCAGGCCACTGTGGAACCATAATGCAGGAAAGTCAGTACATACCAGTGAAGACCAGAAGTCGGGGGGGTGGAGGAGGCGGAGGCGGTGGTGGCAGGGGAGGGTAGGGATTACATTGGCATGCCTGCTGACACTTGGCACCCGTCCTCTCTTCCACGTTCCGTGCACATGACTTCTGGGGCTCCCCCTGAGTGAACTGCGCAGCAAACGCAGAGAGGCGGGAAGAGAATGAGAGAGAGGAACAGAGAGCCTTCACCACACTTGGTAATGCCTCGAACACTATGGTATAGGAATAATAGAATTTGTACGTACAGAAAAATATCAGAAGTTTTTATTTACTTTTCTTGTTCTGTAATTGGGTTTAGGCATATGAAATGCCTAAATGAGATTATTATTTAAATGGAAGGTATAAAATGCATTTGCACTTTCATTTTTTGTGTAGTTTGCTTGGTGACCTCAAGGATGTTGTGCAACTGCAGAGGAGTCGAATGTCTGTCCGATTCACTTGGAGGTGTCTAATATCTGTTTGATTCACCTGGAGGAATCTAGTATCTGTTTGATTCACGTAGAAAAGTCTAATATCTGTTTGATTCCACTGGTGGAGTCTAATTTTTGTTTGGTTCTGTTTATTGTGTGTGGTGAAGCCAAAGACAAATTTACACACTATGTGTACAATAAAATATTTTCTTTTGTTCTTGATTCTATCATAGAGTTATTATATTACCACGTTATCTGGAAGTAAATAATAGCTAACAAGCTGACTGTTAAATTAGGGGTTCCCTGTTAGGTGCTTTTGTGAGAATTCTATAAACTAAATACACATACAGTACAACCACATGACATGTGATGAGTTCCAGATGACCCACACCATAACACAGTACCTCGTACCTGAGTCTTCGACCAACCAGGCAGACACGTACCAGAAGCTGCTCAGCCTTTGTCTGACAACTCAAATACAAATCTTCTGGTGCATAATTGTTCACTACATATTTCAGTCCATCCATTACAGTTGTTCACCAGCAATGCAACTGATTGCCTTGGATAAAACCATCCACTGAATAACAGATATTATTTTACTATATTATAACCATAATAGCTGGATTTGGGTTGGAAAACACAATACAAAAATGAACAGTCAGAACCATGACAGAATGGTTGGAGTTGTCATAATAGTTTGAAAGGGATATAAGGACAGAAACGGTTCCAGATCTGAGATAGACCGCACTACGTATCCTAAGACAGACTGATGGCATTCGATTCATATCAACTGGGTTCACTGTGAGAGAAACCGTCCTCAGGGCCGGGCAGCCACGTAGACTCTTCACTACACGGGAGACTCACACCTGAACCCCAAGGCAACACACTCTTGTCCGCACACTCATGCATGATCATACATCATTTTCTCACATATACCCAAGAAGCACCCAAATAGTCAATCCCTCACATACACACTTACATAAACTACATGCAGTTCCTCACAGCTCACACACATACACACATGCAAGAACACACTCTCTCTCTCTCTATGCACTAACGGTTAAGAGAGGAGATTCCCACCCACTTACAAGAAGAGTAGATGAGAAGAAATAGGCTCGTTTAGGAGAATGCCCTCCCACAGAATAAAACAACCCCTTGTTCCCTCCCTCCCCAGCAGTGAAAACTGACACGGCCTCCCCCAACAGTGAGCCTGGTGAGCAGCCCCATGGAATAGTAGAAGAGTCTTTTGGAGTGGCAAGCTAGTGGTGGAAAGCTCTTTGCCTGGAACACTTCAAGCCTCTGAGCGAGCCCCTAGCATTAGTCGCAAAGAGGGTTACCTATCACATGCCCATAGTTCAGGAACCACCTCTGTTACACATCATACATAGTGTGATAAAAAATGAATTTTTAGCAATAATTATTATGTATGTCTGTGTCCGTATCTGTGCTTTTATCCTAATGAAAGCGGTATTAAATTACAGTGGTAAAACAATGTCTGATTTCTGGTATAGTTCTCAACCTTTCAAAAACATAACTAACTTGAATTAGGAATACAATGTCAGAAATGTTGTATTTATACGAAACATACACAATATTTTATAGCTGTGTTCATCATCAACTTAGTACCAAATGATTTAGCATTTATTTTTGATTACTTTGGAGATTAGAATCCAACATATAATTTGGAAAGCTAACAGGATATTTACACTGTTTGGCAAAAGTGACAGTGAATTGTGTTTGCCTTTCTGCTCAACCACATTTTGACTTTTAAAGTAGATTTTAAATTGTTATATTATTTTGTGCAACTGACTTCATCTGGCTTTCATAAGTTTGTCTAGAAATATATATTTCATATCTTTGTTATACATCTCCATCCCAATCAAATATGTATTAAATAAAATCTAACTACATTTATTTCATTTTGATTTCTGGTTAAGATAGAGGTGTCAATCCAAAATAGAAATTACAAAGTAAATTACAAAGTAAACTAACTGCAATTAAAAATCTGTCTAAAATATCGAAATTATGTTGGATTCACATCTCATTAAAAAATACAATAAAATGTAAAGCTGTATTTGACTTACTCTTAATTCTTAACTTTTCTGTTTTCGTTGACATGTAGGCATGAATCCAATGTAGTAAAAACCACCTTAAAGATTACAATTGTAATCAAACAAAGTTTCAAACCCTAAGCCTGTATTGTGTAATTTTCATTTAACCTGGGCTATAACTTAAACAGTAAATACATTTGAATCAACTTCTCAAGTGCAATGTAATCTAAATGATTATCATTGATGATATTTTACAGATAAAGTAGGGTTACATTTATTTTAAATGTACCGTTTCGAATGACTTTGATAACAGTGAATCTTAAGAGATCTCTCAACAATGATTAAGAAGAAAATGTCAGCACCAAGCAGGGCTGGGCTTGGTTACAACCCTGGCTCACTATCAATTTAATCGCTGTAGATAGACCAGTAGGAGGTGCTCCCCACCCTATATTTTTTTTTATAATATTGGACATGAAGATGACATTTTTTTTATGGCAAACATTTTAAAAACATATTTTAAAATAGGTTTTTCTATGTAAAATTTGTTTTTATAATGGCATAATCGTGTGGTTGCAATATCACACTTATATTCAAGTGTACCTAAATTTCAATATTTGCAAAGGACACACAGGCAGACCACAGATATGCAATAACCTCCATATTTTAAACTCCAAAAAATCACGACACATGCTAAGAGACAATAAATTGTAAGAGGACATGACTATAAAAGTGTCACTATTGATCCATTGTAACTTGTAAGAGCAACATGACCATTAATTTAATTCTACATTAGCCTAACCAATAACCTGCCAACTCACCATCATTATTTCCATTAACACAAACCCTTTTCCCAACATCAGAGACATAACGTCTGTAACATAGCTTGCTTAACGAGTATAGTGGGCTATAAAAAAAGGAATAAACCCACCTGGTATAAAAGTACAATTGATGTTAGAAAGCAGTGCCCAAAAACGACATGCCAAAAAACTAAAATAAGCGGCAATATTTCTTGGACCAGCATTCCTCTTTAGCTCTCACAGCCCTCGTGTCAAGGAAACAAGCATGGGACGTAGGCTATAACACTCGTATATTTCAGGAAGTTAATCCAGTCTTCTCGACTCGAAAGCGAAATCTCTGTCTCTACCTGTTTCCAAAAAGGGATTCTGACACATTCTTCTCGCGCTTTCATTTCATTTGTAGGTGGAATGAGAGAAATTGAAACAGCCCTGCGACCAAAAACCTAGTACATTTCATTCGCATAGTAGAAAGTTGGAATCTCAGCTGGTGTCCACAGCGGTCCGAAGAATCCCACTATAAATTAGTAAACCGCGATGCCTTAGGTGGGAGGCAGTTTTAGAGTCATTCCTCTAATTGCTCTTAACTCCAAAGATGGACAGGGAAGCGCCACGAAACTTGGAAGTGCTGGAAATAGGCGCACTCTGCCACCCCTTATAGCCTAACTTACAGTTCTGTGTGCATGTCTACTGCATGGAATATTGCTGCACTTCGATGTTAATATGCCTTGGTTTATCTAGGAAAAATAGCAGAGGCATCTTCAGAAGCAGGCGAGTGTAGACATTACATCCTCAAACCATAGCCTACCCAAAAAGCATATTAGGAAAAATTGTGAAATTCTGGTCTGGAGCGTAAATGCAGCGCTGAAGCAATAATTATGCAACAACATCCTTTGCAATATCGTCAGTATATCATCAAATAAATAAACCTTCACTCCCAGAAAAGTGCAACTGAACATGCTAAAATAACTGTGAAGAGAAGAAAGAAGGTGCGCGGGTCTTAATCCACTCTGCTGATAGGAATCTGAAACTGCTTAGGTCACAGTGTTATTTCTGTCAGCGCGAAAGTAATTTAGCCATTTGAAGGAGACAGAGATGTTTAATGACGAGCATTCTGTAAGCCCATGTTGGAGGAGCGACAGTGAACCAATGTATTTGTGTGTGTGTGTGTTTGAGAGAGTGTGTGTGAGTGTGAGAGAATGGGAGAGATCGAAGTAATACGGTTATTTATAAGTATCAGCAGACAATAGCCTGCTGTCCACCAGGGGCAAGTCTATAATGTATGTCAAAGTGAGTCTCATTAGACCTTAAATAGAGTTGTGTTTAGGTTATTTTATTTGTGATCTGCCCAGGACTATTGAAAACCAATATTCATGATAACTTGGCCAAAGGTATTCAGTTGCAAGAAGACAACAGACAAAAACATAAATAATGTAAAAATTACCTCAAATTAACTGAAAGAAGCACTATATACAAGGTAATAGACAACAAACATCCAATTACACAAGTATAGCCTTTAACATGCAGTATCTGTATTTATTAATAATACTCCATACTTAAGTCCTCTCTTCAGTTCCTCTCTTTCCTACCTCAAATGACTGATACTTGAGTTCTCTCATTCCTCTCTTTCCTTCCTCAAATAATTCAACAGCACAACACAAAAAAAACTGTCTTTGTCTTGGCCACAGTCTTGATTTTGAGCAATAATACTGCGGTTTTACAGCTGATGCTGAAACTCTGGGGGGGCTTAATTACTAACAGTAATTGAGGAATGCCTCGCAGAGATGAAACCCGCACCCTTCCAATCCTGGCACTGATAACAATGACAAATTGCCCTGCCCCTTAAACCAGTAAAAATCGAACTTTGCACTTATCACCAATACCTGATCACTATTCCTCTAAAGAACCTTATCCATGTGTATATATTTACACATGTTTTACCATAAAAGAGGAGCAACTAGGCACATTATCCCCTGTAATATATAATATTAACAGAATAACCTCTTATATTAGGGACCTATCCAACGTATCCATCTGTATTTATGTAGCACCTTAAGGTGTAATTTATTATATCTTTCTATTCTTTATGCATATTGTTTTTTGATTTAATTTATATGTAACTGAGTGTTGTCTTGCAGTCATTATTGCATTTGGCCGGATGGAATTGTAAATGAGAAGCGCATTTTATCAGCTTATCTAGTTAGGTAAGGGCTGAAAAATATAAAAATGTCTATATATTTTCGATGAAGGTTATTGAATTTGGTCATCCACAAAGGTGGCTATTGATGCCCTTATTAGTTGAATTCTTCCTCAAGAAATTGTCTGCAGGTACCTGACAAACGTTTCTTTGTTTAAATGTTGTTGTTTTTTGCAGCTTTGGAGTTCTATATTCCAGCCGAATCACTTGCGGTAGGGCACATTTGTTTTTATAACAGTCTGGGATACTCTGACCAGGAGGAGAGGGATGACAATGCATGTGTTTGATTGAGTACAGTAAATTAAATCCAAACAGTGGCCCTGAAAATGTCATCACACAGCAAGACTGCCATAGAGAAATCGATTTAAGTGTTGATGTAGTAATGAGAGATTGGAGTCAGTCAGAAGACTTTGATAGTCTTTGGACTATTATGTTTCTGTATTACATGGGGAATGAGGGACAGAGGTAGTCAGTATGCTCGAAAGAGATATTGAAAGCCCTCTCCCAGAGTCAGCTCCAGATATAACCAACATAAGCTGTCACTTAGGACCCCCGACCACTAGGGGGCCCCCAACCCTCAAAAAAATTTCAAAAAATATAAACATTGTAACATTTGCTGTCTCATCTTACTGTTGTTATGAGACAGATTGAGACAGATTGGAAACATAACCAGAAATTCTTTATATATTTAACTGTATTTATACAGTGCAATCAACTGAGACCAAGGTCTCTTTTACAGGTGATCCATGTATTATAATAAAAACACACACACAAAATGGAAACAAAATATACATCAAGAAAAACACAAAAATGACATTTGACAATAAAACTTTCTTAAGAAATTTAAAATAAAACTTCAGATCATTCTGAATGGCAATCCATGGGTGTGGGGCAACAATATTTAAAGCAGTTTTAACCAGTTCTGAATATACCTGTGGTATCTCCAGCATTATTGTTGTGATATCTCCAGCATTATCTTCAAAAATTTCCGGAATATGGGCTTAAAGTGCATTCAAATTTGACGGCATTCACATCCAAATTCGTGCAAGGGTTTCTTTGATATGTAGCACCCTCTTTTTCAAGGGACCAAAAGTAATTGGACAATAGACTCAAAAGCTGTTTCATGGACAGGTGTGGGCTATTCCTTCATTTCTTCTTCATGAATTAAGCAGGTGAAAGGTCTGGAGTTGATTCCATGTGTGGCATTTGCATTTGGAAGCTGTTGCTGTGAACCCACAACAAGCGGTCAAAAGAGCTCACAATGCAAGTGAAACGGGCCATCCTTAGGCTGCAGAAAAATCCATCAGAGAGATAACAGGAACATTAGGAGTGGCCAAATCAATAGTTTGGTACATTCTGAGGAAAAAAATACACACTGGTGAGCACTGCAACACAAAAAGATCTGAAAGTCCACAGAAGACAACAGTTGTGGATGATTGTAGGATCTTTTCTATGGTAAAGAAAAACCCCTTCACAACATCTAGCCAAGTGAAGAACACTCTCCAGGATGTAGGCATATCATTAAACAAATCTACCATAGAGAAGATTTGACAAGAGCAAATACAGAGGGTTCACCACAAGATGAAAACCATTCATAAGCCTCAAGAATAAAAAGGGCGGATTAGCCAGCCCAGTTCTGGAACAGCATTCTTTGGACAGATGAAACTAAGATCAACCTGTACCAGATTGATGGGAAGAAAAAAGTATGGAGAAGGCTTGAAACGGCTCATGAGCCGAAGCATGCCGCATCATCTGTAAAACACGATAAAGGCAGTGTGATGGCATGGGCATGCATGGCTTCCAATGGCACTAGGTCACTAGTGTTTATTGATGATGTGACAGATGACAGAAGCAGCTGGATAATTTCTGAAGTGTATAGGGATGTTTTATCTGCTCAGATTCTGCCAAATGCAGCGAAGATGATTGGACGGCGCTTCACTTTACAGATGGACAATGATCCAAACATACTGAGAAAACAACACAGGAGTTTTTTGAGGCAACGAAGTGGAATATTCTTCAATGGCCGAGTCAATCACCTGATCTCAACCTGATCAAGCATGCATTTCACTTGCTGAAGACAAATCTTAAGGCAGAAAGACCCATGAACAAACAACAACTGAAAACAGCTGCAGTAAAGGCCTGGCAAAGCATCACAAAGGAAGAAACCCAGTGTTTGGTTATGTCCATGCATTCCAGACTTCATCAAGCAGTCATTGCCTGCAAAGAATTCTCAACAATGTATTAAAAATGAAAAAAAAATGAAGTGTTAATTTGTCCAATTACATTTGAGCCCCTGAAATAATCGTATATAATATTTTTGTTCAACCCATTGAATTATTGCTAAAAGTCTGCACTTCAATAGCATCTTGGTTGTTTCATTTCAAATCCATTGTGATGGTGTTCAGAGCCAAAATTAGGAAAATATCATCAGTGTCCAAATATTTCCAGACCTAACTGTATTTTGGTAAACAGCCAGAATAACAAAACTGTATATTGTTTTTTCTCAGACCAGAGAATATCTTTCCTCATTCTCTCAGACTCCTTCAGGCGATAATGTCTATCTGCCTTTTACTTGGGAGTGGCTTCCGTCCTGCCACTCTACCATAAAAGCCTGATTGATCACAGGACTTGGACTAATTCCCTAACATGCATGCAAAAAAGTATTTTTTTGGAATTATTTTATTTTTTTTACTTGGATATTTTTACACTAATAGTTGTACTTTTACTTGAGTAAAATGCAACTGAAATGACAGAGCGTCTTGAGTAAGATCCATCTGTACATTCCCCACCTGCGTGTATGATCTATTGTCATGCCAGCTGGGAAATGTGGGGAGATAATCCCTGAGTAACTGTGGCTTTTTCACCACTCAAAGGTGCCGCATGTTTGCCGTGCCGCCGGATGCCATGTTTGTATGCCACAGATAATCACGCTTGAGCGGTCACAGCTGCAGTCATGAGCCATGGTGCTGCCTGGTCTCACCACCACCTGCCCGTTTTGCCCCTCCACTGCGACCGTCCTGACGCCTGGTTGTGTGCTTGCCTGTTCACTTTTAGTTTTCTTGGGTGGTCGTGCACATTCTATTTATAATTTTTTTCAAACCATTTATGTTTACAAAACTTGACCCCTGGCAGAAGTGTTTCAGAATGTGTTTTTTTTGACTAAATATGGAGAGATAAAACATTGAATCATTGTCCACTTTTTTCACGGTGGGCCCAACCACTTTCTAGGAGAAAAAATGAAGTAAAGGGTCACTAATCTCTTTTAAGCGATGAAGCCATGACGTTACATCAGCCAACAATAAAACAGGCACCCCTTCCTCCCCTCTCTTCAGTGTAAGATTCATGCACATGGTTGGTCAGAGGGATAAATCGTAAGCACAGAGGCCGTGAGCAGGTACAGACAGCTGAAGTTTTATTGCACATGGCAGGTATTGCAACCTGTTGCCCCCTTTCAGTTTAATTAAACAGAGGCGCCTTTCAGTGTGATCATCCCAGACTGGATCGTTAAGCCCATCAGGGAAAAAGGTAGCCTTCCTTTATTGATGTTGTTCTATGGAGCGAGCAGTAGAAGCTTGCACACACACACAAACACACACACACCCAAAAGAGCAACATCATAGCGTTTGTTTTTCCGCAGAAGGGCTGTGACAAGGGATTGATTTCCGATGGCTCTCTTCTGGCAGATCTACTGAACAGAGTTGTTGAATTGTTGGGTCTGAGTTATTATAGGGACCCAATACTGGACTCGGGCCAAAGTCCAGTTGGACCAAATAATGTAACAATATTCTAAACCTGCTAAGGCTGGTCTAAGTGGGAGATGATCGTTGTTGGTTTCGGCTCAAATTTCCTAGAAAAGCTGTTCATCCTGTACCCCTTCCCCCAGGGGGAAGCATGAGGTGGGAGCTGCTGATCATGATTGAATGCAGGCCTGCCATTATGTAATAGACAAGAGGCCGAATCAATGGCATTTCATTAGGATTGAAAGTTGTCAGAGTCAACAAAGAAGACGAATAGAAGACAGTCCTCTTGGCACAGTTTGAACTCTACCAGGAAGTGGAGATGAGCTTGGATTTGTGAAGGGGGGCACTTTTTTCTTAAACCCACATTCCCTTCCTTTCCTGGGCTGCTGACCCAGCTCAAAGACTGGCATAATCTGATTGGAGAGTGATGTATACATTGAGGTAGATTTCACTGATAGTTCATTCAGTTATGTAGAGGCCATTAGGCCAAGGCTCACACAAGATCCCCACGCCCCACCTCTTACCCCACCCACATGCACACAAACACAGAAACAAAATCTGTTGTGGGTTTGGTGAATGTTTTGGGCAAGGACATTGAAAATCTGCATTATTGGTTGAAAACACTTGAACAGGGTCTGTCAAATGTATTTTTGAGCAATGGCCCTTGGACAGAATGGCTTCAAAGGAATCCTTTACCAATTGATAAAGCAGCACTAATCAATTTGGAAAATACAATGTTATTGGTTGCACTCTTACAGCTGTAAAACTGTGTACGATTCTTTTAAATGACTCCTCAGGCCTCTTGAAGTCAAAATTAAATCACTGTTGTAATTCCTGTAATGACCGCCCTGAAACCATAATTGTCAACCATGTTTACTGATAGTAATTAAACAGTTTTAATCACGATGATGATGTCAAAATTATGAGGTGAATGAAAAGAGGATTTAATGGCCGATTAAACTGTTCCACTGCCACAATTGCTCTCTTGTGAAATTGTTAGCTCCAAATGAGTTCTTGTTGACCAAGATGTCTGTTTGTAAACTGTTGGTTAGTAAACCCTCATAGAAGTGTTTTGCCTTAAATCAGTGGTTAGTTTTGTTCTTAACACTTAACACCAGCGTTGGAATGAAGAACTCAAAGACCTATTAAAAAGAGGAGGTGAATCGGATTGTGGCACCTGGAGGAGATGAAACGAATTCAGCAGCAGTCAGTATACCAGCAGATATGCTGACCTCCATAGAATTCACAGACAGATCAGTTAGTAAGAAAACAAATGAAATTGCTATTCATATTTTTATTATAAGCTATTCATTCATCTTTTTATGCACATTTACTTATTTTGGATTTTTCTAGAATTTGGGATAAGAATTTGAACAATTACTTGACCGAATATGCTGTTCTATTTGTGTTTATGGCGTGTTTCTTTAGTTTCTGTACTACCGAAAGAGATTCAGCTTTTGCACAATAAAAAATAACTGACAAGGGATTTGTCAGCTTGTTGCCTGGACAACTTGTAATGTAAACACTGGATCTGTCTTCCTCTTCTATCTAGTGTTTGGCGTCTCCCTCCTATTAACTATTATTCCAATTTCCAGGAAAGCGCAAGGTCACATGGGGACATGGGAACTGTGCATTTAAGCCCCTGTGTATTATTTGAGAATCGGGTGTATTTAGGGTGTAGGCTAGCGCCTGTGTGGTGTCGGTGATTTATCTTTGTTAGAGGACAGGCTTTGCAGATTGCTCCTGTGCTCAGAGTATAGGTTATGTACTCTGTTTTTGTTTTGTTTTGTAGGGTAGGCTACTTTTCATGTTTCAGGCCCTGGGCTGTTGTTTAACCTTTTCTGTGTTTTTGGGAGATGGATCTATGTTGGAGTGCTGCCATTAAACCACGTATTCAGTGAGACCTCGTTTGTGTCCTTGCGTTTGCTTTCACCAGCCACAACCGTCACACTATTCGTATTTCCTATGCAGAACGTTTGGCTAATGAACTCTTACTGTCTCATGTGAACACAACATTTTTCGCTATCAGACCTTGAATCATATCAGACCTTGCTTGGATTTCTGTGTATGAATGTATTATAATGTTCACACAAATCCTAAGATACAGTTAAACTGAAATCATCTCTAGGTTGGTTATCGAAAAACAAATGCACAAAAATAAAGAAGAGCACCTTCTTGATGCACATAGCTGGAATGTAGAAGACAAATTAAATGTGTTAATGCCGACAATATGGTGAATTGATTTGACCACCCATGCAAAACCTGCCAAGTCTTTAGTTTTATCTTTTCTGAATGAAATGAAATGCAATTTAACTTGTGGCAAACTCTGTGGCAAACAGGGAAGATTACATGAGAAAATTAGCTTCACTCACTTTTTTTATACATCAAATTTATTTTATGAAGCCCTTTTTACATCAGCAGTTGTCAAAAAGTGCTTAGGCAGATACCCACACTAAAGCCTAAAGGGTGTGGACCAGATCAGGTATTAAACTATCAAACTCATTTGAATTCTCATGGCTGCAGGTCAAATTGTATGGTATTGAGGGAGAGAGTATTACAAAGGTGAGTCAATGCCTGCAAGATGTTCTATGCAACATAACTGGACAGAATATAATATAATGGTATCATTTAATGTGGAGTTCTTTGTAGTGTTTTTCTCCATTTAATGCTTCGTCTCCAAAAAGTGTATATGACAAGTAATTAGTCTTATTTGGTTTTGGTTGAAGATCTGATAAAGAAAAGCTGAAAGGCTGAATTACATTTTTCACCGCAATGTGAAGTCATTAAGCTACCATAGTTGATTTAGAATGGGATGTACCCATATACAACAGAAAGCCATGCCCAAAGGTCACAATAATTGAAGAATTACCCTTAAATTAAGTGGGGTCTGCTCTAACATAATTAAGTTTAACTTAAAGAACTTGATGAGATTAAATGTGTCTAGGGCAGTGCAACTTCCTTTTCTCGCGTTTTGCTTTTGCCATCAGAAACGCAAAGGGAGGAGTTGGCTTTTCTGTGGCTGCGGGGCAGTTTGACCCCCTTCAGCCCTCACCTTGCTGAGAATCGATCGGCCAAATTACATAAAGGGCCCTAAATCACATAGCTGTAGACCTGCCAACTCCCTCTCATGTCCACGACTGGATGAGAAGTGTGAGAGAGAAACAATTGCCTGTTGCGACATCATCTATCATCAATGCAACCTTTCTTAAGGCCATTCTCCCCCCACGCTGCTCCCCTGCTGCCCCAATTGGTTTGCACAAGGTTGGCTGGGGCTCACTGCCTCCTCCCAAAGGATGGGTCCCAGTGGACCCAGACAGGTCGTTCTATCAGCAAGTAATGGAGTTTTGGCTTTGGCTTACAGCTGCCTTTTGGTATTCATCAATAGAAGTGAGATCACGGACAGTTTTATGTATCTCAGTTTGCTTTCAGAGTAGCTAGGCACCATCTGTGTTAGGCTAGATTCTCATAAAAATATGTTGAGTTAGTAGTAGAATTGGACAATTCTTCAAAGAAACGATGTACAGTACATTACATCTTTTTTTTTCTGCCCTCCCCATATTAAACTACTTGCAGAATCAGGAATTATTCAACACCCCATATGTGGGGGAGGAGAGGACATTCTTTGGCCAACAACCCAGTTTTGCTTGCACACACTGATCTCGAGGCCATAGTGAAGTGGCTGAACTATGAGCTAGTGGATTAGAACACTGCACCACTCAGGTGCCATAAAGTGCCCTCCAGATTGATTGTCCCACTTTGTAAGCCTGAGCAAAAAAAAAACTACAGAAAAAAGAAATGTAATCAGTTTGTTCTTCCACCGACAATATGAGCAAAATGTAACCTTTTTAATGTAAAATTGTTCATAGCAGACTTTTAAACAATACATACAAATACATCCACTCCTGTTTCCAATTATCCAGAGGGACATTTTGCTTGCAAATCCAAGTTTATCATTTTAAAAGGCTCATTAGAAAACCCTTTTGCACTTATGTTAGTACACCTGAAAACTGTTGTGCTGATTAAGAAGCAATAAAACTAGCCTTCTTTAGACTAATTGAGAATCTAAAGCATCAGCAAAATCATTAGATTACAGGCTCAAAATGGCCAGAAACAAAAACAAAAAAATCCTGAAACGTGTCCGTCTATTCTTGTTCTGAGAAATTAAGGCCAATCCATGCAAGAAATTGCCAAGAAACTAAAGATAACAATGTACAAGTGAAGGGTGTAGTACACAGCGCTGTGTACTACTCCCTTCACAGAACAGCCCAAACTGGCTCTAACCAGAATAAAAAGTGGATTACGAGGGCCTGGAGCACAACTGAGCAAGAGGACAAATACTTTAGAATGCCTAGTTTGAGAAACAGTCACAGGTCCTCAACTGGTAGCTTCATTAAATAGCACCCACAATACCAGTCTCAGCATCAACAGTGAACAGGTGACTCTAGGATTCAGGCCTTCTAGGCAGAGTTGCAAAGAAAAAGCCATATCTTAAACTGCTCAATAAAAATTACAGATTAAGATGGGCAAAAGAACACTTTACAGAGACAAACAGGTTTTGGTCAAAAGTCCCCTCGTACTTAATGGAATCCATGATGCCATTGATCCTATCAAGGTTCCCTGGGGCTTGAAAAGTAAAATCGATCCATTTGGTGGCATCCCTGGCCAATGCTTGTGGCATATTCTCTCCTTTTCTTAGTAATGGACTTTACTGTGCTCCAGGGAATATTAAATGCCTTTTTGCACAGTCCACAAGGTGGACTCCATTCAACCAGTTACATGACATTTAAAGACAACTGCCTTGACTTGTCCACAGCCTGGGGCTCAGAAGTACCAGAACAAAATGGGCCAAAAACCATACATACAATTTTAATGCAATTGCATTACAAAAGATATTAGTGTAAAGTTTTATTCATTCCACACAAAGGATGGGATTAGTAACTATTTGCTGACAATGAAAAATGGATTTTGATGAAAATGTTCAGGTCTTGAAGGCTAACAATAGTGGAATTATCCCAGAATTGCTTTCAGAAATTTGGAAAAGACAAATTGACAGACTCAACCAACAATAGAAATATACATAATCTCTAGATGACAATTCCCATTAAAGTCAGGACTGGCAGGTATTGACAAAAATGGTGTAACAGTCAAATTGGTTTCCAAATCCTTCTAGAGACATGCCCTTCAGTGGTAATCATTTGTCTATAATAATCATTTGTCTACAGTCACAACACTACCCACACTGTTCTCATTTGCTTACCAAGTCGTGTGAAGCCCTAATTGTATGTATGAACTGAATTCCTCTTTATTACTGTATGTAGACGATATAGAAAATTTTCAGTTCCGTAAATAAAGCGTAACTCCATGTATCTTTTTCAGAGTTGATGTAATTCGAGATAAGACCAATTGGTGAGAAAAAATCATTTTGATCCCAGTATAAACCCAGACTTTTAGTGTCAGTGATGAAATAGCACCAACTCAGGCCAGTTATTTCCGACTGCCCTTAAAGTATGAGGGGCCTTTTTTGAGAGGATCCAAATGGCTGATCTACAAATCTTTTAAAACAATATTAAGTAAAAATTAATGGATAATTTCTGTGAAAAAATTTAATTGGAAAATGAGCACAACCCTCAACTAACTACTTTGTGGAAAGACCTTTTGCTTGGATTACAGCAGTAAGTCCATTTGGATAGGTCTATTAACCTTGCACCCGTATTTTGCCAGAAGAATCAAAGCTCAGTCAGTTTGTGAGGGGATCTCTTGGGCTCAGCCCCCTTAAGGTCAGTCAACAGACTTTCTGTAGGATTCAGGTCCGGGCTCTGACTTGGCAATTCCAGGACACGGATGTTCCTTTTTGTAATGGTCAGTCCATACACAGGCAGCCTGCACTTTCCCCACATAGGACAACTCTTTCCTGGCTACAGGAGGCCATTCCAGAACAAGGATGTTCCTTTTTGTAAGCCATTCATTTCTTGATTTGGCTGTGTGCTGTGGATGCTTCTCATGTTTAGTGAGTGCCCAGTTCCTGACAGAAATTCCTGAAGCTCCTTTAAGATTTCTGTTGGCCTCTTGGTAGCCTCCCCGGTGAGCTTTCTCCTTGACATGTCATATTTTAGAGGTAAGCCCCATTCTTGCAATATCCTGGTGGGGCCATCTTGCCTACGATTTTTTTATGAACATCTTCAGAATGTTTCGTGATACATGTAATGCCTTTCAAATTATTTTATATCCCTCTGCTGAAGATTTTACAATAATTTCCTGTACATCTAAACATACAATAGGCAAATGATTAAGAACCACTCAGACAAGGCCTCAGCTTGCAAAAAGCCAGATTCAAAAAGTTATTGCTGATGTGTGGCAATGTCATGCAAATAGCAGCAGACAAGAGGAGCGGCATAACTAGATGATGCCCAGATTCCATTCGATAGATAGATAGCCTGGCCGGAATATCCTCTCCACTGGCCAGACGAATAGGCTACTCTAATCTAAATGAAATCTTGCAAGAAGCCTTTATCAGGACTAATTAAATCAGGCTCAGAAGTAATGGGGGCTTACGGTCTTCTAACTGTTGTCTGTGGAAGGGTTGGTAGAAGAGGGATGGAGAGACAGGCTGACACGTCTCATTTCTTGTATTGTTGGTTTACTCAGTGTTTGTCCTACTTATTGGGTAACTACCAGGGTTGAGGTCATATCAATTTCAATTCCTGTCAATTAAGGAAGTACACAATACTTCAATTCAATACTTTGATTCATTTCCTTCATACATTTTTGATTTGGCAGGGGTTTTAATGGAATTGAAACGTACCCATGTTACTACTGGCTAACACTGGGGACCTGTACACAGTATCCAGAATGGGAAATGCATTTCTTTGTCTAATTTTGTATTTTGCCTCCATTTAGATTATTTTTGACCATTCCAATCTGCAGATCAAATTCCTTCATTTAGCAAAACAAGCAATTTTTTTATTTTAATAATGCCCATTGTCAAAGACAAGGTATACATATGTTATTATCTCCATAATTAGTTTAACTTCTAATATAGAGAAGATCATTCATTTGAAGACTAGAACATTGTTTCAAGTTTATTTTCGAGATGGATTTGATTTGTCTTGTGTACAGTACACAAGGCAGACATAAAATCTGGGGGCAACTAATAAAACATACACATTTACAGACTAAAGTATGAACATAAGACATTTATAAAAATGTATTTACACAAAAGGGGGTTTGGTGTAATTTGTGCTTAAATTGTGACCTCATCAAAACATTGCCTTTAACATGGATTAGGGCGCCATTTGGGACGGAATACTTGAAGCCACTGGAATTAATTTCACTATCAAACACAATTCTGCCACATGAGTAATAAGGGTAGATATAGTGTTTCATTATGTTCATTCAACAATCATGTAATATGATGTGCAAAATGTGCATCTGGGGATATTGGGAAGTTCCCCTTGTGCAAGGACTCTCCCTGCTGGTGGAATAGAAGACTATTTATTTCTTGTAGTAAGGAGAAGTTGTCCCTAAATGCTGATTCTGGGTCAATTAATCATCCAAGAGAATACTTTATTCAATCGCAATTAAGCTGCTAATAGAAAGACTGGGCAGAGTAGGGCTATGGTAGGTTAGGTTGTGCTTTATGAAAACTACAGAGTATAAGCCTGCTGGAGTGAGTCACCTACTTGATTATTTGTGGAAAAGACAAGGTGTTTTCTAGGGTCAAGCCAAGGTTCTTTGCTCTCTGATAGGGGACAGTGTGGAGTTGGCAACCATGATGGAGAGGTCTTTGAGTCGACTGGCCTGAATTATACATTGTAGAGATGGCGCCCTATTAGATTGGAGCCGTAACATATCGAAAGTGTGACACTAAATTATTGGGTTGCTTTAATGCTTTATTTTATTCTCATATCCTAGTAAAAAGTAAAAAGTCCTATACTACAGTAGCCTTTTAATAAAACAATCATATGCATTTTTTTCAAACTGTTTAGAGTACAGAGTTTTATGGGACAATATGCAATTTTTGGAAAAGGATTAAACGTATATATAAAAAACATCTAAAATAAAGATAATGGTGTTGTCGCTAAAAAAGATAATGATGTTTCGCTGAAATGGTTGGAATTCCAATGGTCTAAGTTATAGTAGAACTCATATGCCAGTTTTATCTAACTCAAGTCCTTCATGAATTTGTTATAAAAAAGGGATCCCAGAACCAAAATGTTTAAAGGAAGTTTTTACTTGAGAATTTCTAGTGGTTCCTTCATGATCCCAAGTGTTCTTTAAGCAAGCGTTAATTGTGGGTGTACCTAACATGCCAACATTTGGAAACTGTCTTATCTCTATGTTTATGCATTGATTTGTTATCATTATTGCTGCATTTGAAATGTTACACAATCAACAATACTAAATAATAACTTGATAAAGTAGATCAACAAAAGTGGCCATGAGTTATTATCCAGTAAAAATTACAGTTCTACAACCATTTCTTTAGAATAAAAATAAAAAGTTGGACCATAGAGACAGTAACAGTTTTGTACCAGTATTAAATGTATGCATATTTTTGGGTGACTTTTGGATGTTTGTGTTCCTTATGTTCAAATGCTGCTGTTATATTTACTATACTGTATTTCTACATCTATTTACATCTTATCAGACTTTCCACAACTGAAGTTCTCTCTTCAAAGAGTAATGTTAAATTCGATTAATTGCAATTTTATTGAGAGAGAGAAAGGAAGAATAATAGAATCAGGACATGCAGAAAGGAATAGAAATAGGCTGGCGCTAGGGTAGAATGATCCCTTTTTAGACAGATTTGTGCCTTGTGTTTATAAAACTTTCAGATCCCTATTTTTAGAGTGTATTTTAAGAACATTGTTCCATGATGTTTTATACTGACGGTCAAATGTAGAGCTAGCTAACAATAGATTCATTCTTGCACTTTTAAATAAGCTTTGCTGTTGGGGGGACAAAATTGGAGTTGCATATATGTGAAATACTGTACAGCAAGTCTTTTATGAGAATTTAATTCAATTCTGAAACAGTAAATGCGACGAATTTAACAACAAATGAAAAGTAATTCTAAAATGGAAGACAAGCACATAGTTTGCAGGATTTATTGATTGGTATCATCACAGTCCAAATCATAATATTCAATACTGAGGCTGGACAGCTGGAAATGTTTTTAATACCAAGGCTGGTCCGCTGTAATGTATTTATTTAATACCAAGGCTGGTCTGCTATAATGTATTTATTTAATACTGAGGCTGGTCTACTGTAATGTATTTATATAATACCAAGGCTGGTCTGCTGTAGTCTATATATTTAATACCAAGGCTGGTCTGCTGTAATGTATTTATTTAATACCGAGGATGGTCTGCTGTAATGTATTTAATACCAAGGCTGGTCTGCTGTAACGTTTTTAATACCAAAGCTGGTCTGCGGTAATGTATTTAATACCAAGGCTGGTCTGCTGTAATGTTTTTAATATCAATGCTAGTCTGCTGTAAAAGCTCTTGAAAGGAAGGTCACAATATGATGACTTACCCAACGCTATTTAACAGTAGACGTTATCCCACACTGTATCGACCACTGCATGTTTAAAGAATTGTAAAATGGTAATGCAAATGTTCCTATGTTGTACCTGGTTAACTAGAAAATCAATTCACAACTTTGTGCAGTAGTACAGTATACCAACACCCAGAAAGAATAAACACCTTTTAAATCTATTTTCTTCAGATGTAATCAAAACATTGTTCTGTGAATTATCTGATGAAAACTGTCTAAGAAAAACCATCCAGGAACAAAAGAAACACTGTTTTCCTTCTATAAGTATAGACAGTTCCTAAAAGTTGATTTATATTGAGAACAAGCCGGTGTGAATACAGGACAAGACAAAGACACACTTATATCTCTCCACTAGAGGGCAGTATAATGCTTTGTTATTTAGTGTAGTAGCCCCCAAACCGGTACAGGTCTTGCATGAACCGCACGTTTGAGATCTCCTCAGAGTGGCTTGATGATATTAAGGTCAGGAGATTGTGATGGCCACTCCAGAACCTTCACCTGCTGTAACCACTGGAGGGTCAACTTGGTCTTGTGTTTAAGGTCATTGTTGTGCTGGAAAGTCCAAGAGTGTCCCATGTGTAGCTTTTGTGCAGAAGAATGCAAATTGTCTGCCAGTATTTTCTGATAACATGCTGTATTCAGCTTGCCATCAATTTTCACAAGATTCCCCATGCCTTTTGAGCTCACACATCCCCAACACATCAGTGAGCCATCACCAGGCTTTACAGTGTGGATGGTATTCTGTTCACTATAGGCCTTGTTGACCTCTCTACAAACATAGTGCTTATGGTTGTGACCGTAAAGCTCAATTTTGGTAAATTTTGGTCTCCAAATTACAGTGTGCCAGAAGCTATGAGGCGTGTCAAAGTGTTGTCGGGCATATTGTAACTAGGCTTTTTTTTGTGGCATTGGCGCAGTAAAGGTTTCTTTCTGGAAACTCGACCATGCAGCAATTTTTTTTCAAGTATCGTCGTATTGTGCTCCTTGAAACAAACACACCATCTTTTTCCAGAGCAGCCTGTATTTCTCCTGAGGTTACCTGTGGGTTTTTCTTTGTATCCCGAACAATTCTTCTGGCAGTTTTGGCTGAAATCTTTCTTGGTCTACATGACCTTGGTATCAAGAGATCTCCAAAATGTTCCACTTCTTAATAAGTGATTGAACAGTACTGATTGGCATTTGCAAGGCTTTGGATATCTTTTTATATCCTTTTCCATCTTTATAAAGTTCCATTACTTTCCATTGCCTACGTCTTTTGACAGCCATGCTCCCCATGGCTCAGTATCTAGCCTGCTCAGTGCCATCAACGTGAGAGCCAACAAACTCATTGACTCTTTATACACAGACACTAATGGCAATTTAAAAAGCCACAGGTGTGGGAAATTCACCTTTAATTGCCTTTTTCACATGTGTGTGTGTCACCTTGTGTGTCTGTAACAAGGCCAAACATTCTAGGGTATGTAAACTTTGGATCCGGGCCATTTGGGCGATTTCTGTTATCATTATGATTTAAAAAGGAGCCAAACAACTATGTGATAATAAATGGCTTGCTTTAAGCTTGATCACTATGCTTAAAGAAAAAAATAAAAAATTGCATGTTCAGTCATATTTTCAAAATCAATCACAAAATGTCACAGTTTCTGCCAGGGTGTGCAAACTTATGAACTCTAAAGTGCCATTCCAACAAATGTTAGGGTTAGGAATAAGTTCAAGTATTTTATCCCAAAACATTACCATATTCGTCCTGCAATAAATCCTTCCGCACTGTCTTAAAAGGGTCTTAAACAGCGCTGGGTATCATTTCTGACTATGCTGCCCTAAAAATAAAGACTATACCTGAGAGTAGAATCATATTTCACACTGATGGAAACATTGGTTTGGGATCTCCTAGCAAGACCCTCTGAACCCTGCTGTTATGAGTTCACCGTTCCTGAACCTGAGAAAACCAGTACAAGGCAGTACCAAGGGAGATGATATATTGATTATATTTCCTCATCACAGACTATACACAAGGCTGACAGGTCAATACACAATATATACAGGGGTGTATATATTGGGGGGTGATGATGTTGCAGACAGGTCAATTTGACCCCACCAGAAAATGCATTGACTCTGACCCCTACAATATGCAATACAAACCTACACCCTTGACCCGTTGTATCAAGAGCATGTATATAGGGGCAGTAGGGTAGCTTAGTGGTTAAGTTCATTTATAAATGTATTAAATTATGTAAAAACACAAAACACATTTAAATGTTTGGATGTACCAGAGGAGTGTAAATAATAAATGGACCCTAGTCTAATGGTAGACTGTACTGAGTATGGGCTTAGCTACCTGTTGATTATCTAAGATCAGTACTTAACAGAATTGATCTGGTTTCCTATTCATTCTAATTTGATTGAGGTTTCCCAAGGAAAAATAGGTGAACACGACATTATCAAAATGGACTTGTATTTATATTCATCAGTTCAGAGAAAGTTTAAACATAAAGTGGCCTCCTCTATTCAACAGCACAGCCTGCGTGGTTATGTTTTCAACCATCCTCCTTCTGAAATAAGTTCAGTTCGGAGCTAATCCTTTTATGGTATATGCTTTTGTAAGCCAAGTTGAGCAGTCAGAGGGACGTGGCTGGGGAAGCGCTTCCTCTCAAAACTGCTGTCCTTTCCCTTTAAACCCAGCTCAGGACGGACAGTAGCAACTAATGAAAACAAACCACAATCCCTAAGAAACAACAATCAGTCCAGCCGCATTACAAACATATACGCAGCCTATTGAAACATCCTTAAACCTACTGACATGGTCAAACAAACAAAACAAACAGACATGGATAGCACAGTGTGGGAAGAGGAGCAACAAAGAAGAAATTACAATTTTGCCTGATGCGTGTTCGTCACAAGCCTGGAAAGCACAGAAAACCTTACAACATCAACCTATACTGCCACCTGAGAGCAACAAATTCTGTCACATTTTCCGTCTTTTTTTTGATGAGCAGTGGAGGAAAAGGGGTGGAAGAGAAGAATGGGGGTCTCTCCCTTTTCTGATGGTCCATGGGAGCTTCCGTCCCTCTGGGCTCTCACACTTGACTTATGTGACCTCCATCGCAACATTATTGCAGGCCCTCTCTACGCGTTCATGCTGTCACATTGTCCTTTGCATCATTTCTTTGCGGTTGACACTGAACAACGTTCCTCCCAGCCCTTTTCTGACACCTAGGCAGTGACACATCTCTGTGTTCCTGGCCAACGTTTCTGCTGAGGAGAGCCTGATCACTCCAAGACCTCTCCATCACAGTTGACAACCCCATGCTGCCCCCCCTCCCAGAGCAAAATGAACCTTAGTGTGAGCCTGGACAAGACTCATTCTTTACGAACAGCTAAGCGCTGACATCCTCCAACAGGTTCACACACTTAAACCAAGGCAGTTTACAGAAGCAGTTGGTTTTCAGATACCAAGCCTGAAACCCAAAAGAGCAATCATCAACTAGAATCGATGCACACTGGCTTGGGGGAAAAAACACAGTAGGGTCAAAATCTAGGTAGAAACCTAAGGAGATGTATTCTGACGGGTGGCCTATCCTCTTCTGGCTGTGCCGTGTGGAGATTAGATTAGAAATTAGGTTTATTGCCATTTTGGACCACATCAATGTTTTCAGTTCAGATGCCCAGCAGGGCAGTAAATACAGATGGGCAGTGTGTAGAGTCTGAAGGCAGAATCCAGATCAACTGTACGACCATGTTAGTCAATGTGTACAGGTTTTTATAGCAAAGCAATGGGAAGTGTCTCTACCGTTAGGTTATGTTAAAACCTTTCAATCCTTACTGGTCGCTTTGTTCTGAGTCCCTCTGTTCTTTTGACTGTCCATAGAAAGCACATGCGCAATTGTATGGAATAAACGTTTCCACATGTTAACTTTGGGATGTGGAGATTTTATTGTGGGCCCGTGAGTCTTTCACTGATGTTCAATAGAAATATAAAGAGACTACCATTTTTCACTGTCTCGTTCATGCAGTCCGTACGGATACAAGAAATGCACTCCCAATGTATCTTTACACTGTTGTCTTACCAATAGAACAACAGTCATCTTCACTGGTAACAGGCAAACACTCCAGGGAAAGCTTCATTAGTATTTTGGATACAGTTCTGACGATATGTCTCTTTCAATTATGCTTAGGCTGAATTATTTCTCTTAAATTTCCATATTTAGGTTATAAAGCGATGCATTGAAATGTCATGGACTGTGCATCCCTCAAATTATTGGAAATACAGTGTGTTAAAAAAAACACTTCAGGCTAACGTAAATGCCCACAATGCGCAGTAGATCAACTTCTGAGTGTGAATATTATTTGCATGTAATTTATGATGTAGTTTATGGTACCAGTGTTTGGCAAAGTTGCCCCAAGACAGTAATATTGGCTTAGCTTTGTATTTTCCCTACTAATCTTACATTAGTATCCACCTTAGTTGAAAGGAAGAAAGCTAAACTGGGAGAGGATGTGATGGAAAAGAATATGTACTGCCAGAGATAGTGTTACGAAATATGTTTGTTTTCATTGCCAGCCCTCAGTAAATAATGGTCAATCTCATAGGAAACAAGCTAATACTACAATCCATTTACCAGGAAGTAAACATCCTTCAAAAATCCCTTTGCAAATCGCATACTTATCATAAGCATTCCCCTCCCTTCGACTTCTCCAAATGTTATTGTGTTTGGATACTGATCAACACAAAAAATACATATTATGCTTTCATCATAAAATATATATTTATAACACATTTCCATAATGGTAAAGTGGAAAATAAGATCCGCAAATAGTTCTAAATGAATTACAATTATAAAACATAAAATAATTGATTGCCCTTGTAATCACCCCCTTTGAAAATGCCTCACATGTATGAGCTGTGGTGCAAACAAGTCTTTTACAAATGCAGTTGAATGAAGTTCACCTGTGTGCAATGAAAGTGTTTCACATGATTTCAGGTTAAATACATTTGTCTTTAAAGTCCCACAGTTGGTTGGTACAATTATAAACAAAAACCACATTGTGAGCATTCAAAGCAAATCCGGAATGAAAGATGAATGAAGGATGCCACTGTTTGTTGCACTAAATGTTCAGACAGTATCTGGA
The DNA here is from genome assembly GCF_011004845.1 of Esox lucius. Classification (NCBI taxonomy): domain Eukaryota; kingdom Metazoa; phylum Chordata; class Actinopteri; order Esociformes; family Esocidae; genus Esox; species Esox lucius. The sequence continues at coordinate 15,264,728 of NC_047586.1, forward strand.
ATAACAGCAAAGACAAAGTGACAAGCTGTGCTTTTGTTATGAGGCAGGATTCGACACAGGGCCCTTTGAATAACTTATTTGATGCTTTAGTCCTGTTAAAATGTTATGGTCCAAATAAGATTAGTAAATGCATTGTTCGTTTATATGTGTTTCACAAGGCAGGAATGACTCAATATATCCAGCTACCAGTGTCTTTCAAATCGACTACATATACAATTGAATTGTAGTGCAATTGGTACAATCTTATAAATTTTTATACAAGATTGGTCCAACATGGAGTCTTCCATATCTAAATATTAGTCATATGATGATGGCTTATATGACTCACCCAATGCCTTTCATAAATCATAGTTGAAGACATTCCGAACATTTTGAAGTCTCATTTGGACTAACTTACTTGATGCTTAAAGATGTAGCATGCTGGAGCATTCCCGCTTGAGCTGAGGACTAAATACCCACTAGATGCGTGTCGTTTTAATAAATTACAAAACAGTTATAGTTTGTAAACAGATATGTGTAGTTGTAATTCGAAAAAGTGAATTACACATCAAAATTATATATAAACCTTATGCTTTAGTTGCCTGTAGGAAACCACCCCCATGTGTTCTCCTTTTGTACTCTATTTGCTCCTCAAAACATGAAATTTGAGAACAAAATCTGAGAACAAAAAGATTTGAACCAAAAATGAACCTTCTGTAAACTTCCACCTACCTGAAGTGGAAATGTCCCATAGCCAACATTACAGGGTAACACATTTTTTTTTGGCATTGGGACTGGCTTATCTGATCTCAAATGAGGTGTTAAACAGTTTGTTTTCCCTCGTCCCACTGTAATAAACATGACCCAAGGTCAGGCGTTGTCCTGTACATGTTGTTGTTAAGAGAATTATCAAGGAAATCTGGATTAGGTTTAATTTCCTGCATGAACATCACCACAAAGACCACCCAAGTAGAGATGGGGGGTGTGGAGGAGTTGATATAGGCTGGGGTGATGTGATCTGTTTTAGGATTCTGTCTCCCATCTCTGTGAATTATCTGTGTATTCAAACAGAGCCATACATTCACGTCTGTCAGGGGGTGAGGAAGTGAACACTTCAACCAGACAATATCTAGAGAATGTAGGACTGTCTTCAATAGTTTTGGGGGAAAAAGGTTTTACCCACAAAAGCCATGGCCCTTCCTTTCTCTTCTAGTTTGGTTCTTACAAACAAATTGACATAAATCCATTATGCATGTGTATAATGCATATAAAGTCCCACTTGCATAATAGTAACCATAATTCCTTTGAATTCTGCACTGAACAGACACAGACAGACGTGACTAAAACTCCATACATTTATTGATGATGGCAGATAGTTTGCAGTTTAACAATGTGTCATTGCAATTAGATGACATTAAGGGCCATATTGATGTAACTACTGCAAAAAAACAAAATATTAAAAAAGAAAAAGAAGAAAAGAAGACACTGCACACTCCCCTCATGACACTGAAATGTCATCAATTGTATTTTCAATATGTATGTTATTAACCAGTGATTATTATGGACAATTAATATTTGTGTGTGTTGTTCATTGTTATACAGTAGTAAGTTACAATAATTGATAGCATAGTGGCCAATGCATTGGTTATAGCTGTGGTATGTAGCGGGACCTCAGATGTGGAGGGAGAGTGTGTGTCTTTGTGAACAATAATCCTAACTCTTCATCTTTATGATGGTCTTGATGAAGGGCGTGGTCTTTGGCGGTACTCTGGAAGATGGTGCATGATCCAGCCGGCCGGAGCAAGCAAGGCGACAGCAAAGACGGACATGATAAAGAAGCTTTGCTGTGAGGGAGGAGAAGAGACAGAAAATTAGAGATCTGAGGAGCAGATGGAAGATAAGATACACAGTCATGATTGCATTTAAACCCTCAAAAGTAATTAACTTATATTACACTGTAATTAAACCCCTGTCAAAATGTCTGTGAGATTGTTACTAACATATTATGGATTACAAAAAAAATGTACACAGCCCAAGAGGTGCCCAGGCAGGCTGCATCGATCAGACCAACCTTCACCAGGACATACATTCTTTCCCAGACAGCTAACATAAATTATACAATAGAAACCCTTTCAATATGTCTGTCTCAACCCTGTATGTCCCTCACTGTGGAATTATTAAATAGTAAAATGTGTTGTTAAAGGGATAGTTGGCAATGAGTCTTTAAGCCTACCTGTAGACCTCCAGTCATAGATCTGTCATAGATAATGAATATCAGCATTGGCTTATGAACTCACCTCAAACTAACTTCATACTTGATGCACATACATAAAATCTAACGAAGTAGATGAATTGTATATCTGCCCTCCCTAAAATGTAGTTTTTTATGGAGTGGGCTAATTACACAATAATAATAAAAGAGCAAGCCTGAGAAAAGGATGGGAACCCAGGTGCTGTACAGACTACAAACTGTACAGACTACGGTGACACAGAACTGACTAATGCACTTTCAGAATAGCATCAGAAAGACACAGAAACTTTATGTTGGTTAAATATTTAATGTTTAAGGGATCCATTTCTTAAAATCATTCCCTTTGGTAGTTTCAGTAAAATGGTCCTACTATATTAGCATATTGGAGTACCACGCATATTATGGCTGACTGTATTCCTTGCCACTTTGCCACCGTTTTTGGTATCACAGAAGAGAAGATGGATTAAGTCATATTAAAATGTGTTTTATGAAGAGAGATGATATTCACTTATGAATATATGAACATGCATAGGACATAGGAGTTATTCTAATACAACATTGATTAAATCTGCTTGAAAAGTGACAGTAGGATTATTGTGGGCTGCATTTTAAAACATGAAAATGTTTTAAAATTCAACAAATAGCCAACATACAAAGCAATTGAAAGCAACTATAATAACTGCAGTGTTTGAGAGCACACAGAAACATAGACATGGTGGAAAAGACATGGCATGACACAGAAATATAAACATTTACTCAGTGTCCTTATCAAATCTACAGTGTGGTTATTCTGGTGTATCTACAACACAACCCGAAGACAAACATGATTCAATCTCTCTTATAATCTCTCAATTAAATTTAATTGCATGGAATGTTTGTGGTAGGACAAATAAGATGCTGGCCTGTCCATCTGGTAAAAACAGTTATGGACAACACACCCTTAGAAGACCAATTATCACTTCAATGTTTGAGATTCCTGTTATGGTAATGTGATTTTATATTAAAGAATGATTGCTTAGTTCTGGAATAAAAAGCAAACTCTTTGAATCCATCAGGAATGTGTTTTAGTGTCAGAATAGGTTGAATCTGTTCTAGGAAGCATCCCTTAAGTGTGTTCATTATTATCCATAAGTTGATCTCTCAAGTTTAAAACAGGATGGTAGAGAAATGTTTTACTTTCAGCTAGTTTCTAGCTACCAGTCTGGAAAAGACATTGCCCAATGGAAATTGTAAATATTCTGGAACTGCTTTTCAGTTCTGTCTTTATTGAGGTATGGGAAACTGTATCTGACTGAAAACAGAAGAAATAGGGAAGGGACATAGATTGGGGTACAATTTAGAGGGAACAATCTACTATGTGTCCAGAGATTCTCTCAGTGCAAGACTCACCCCAGGTCCAATCTTGGTCTTGGGCGGCTTGCTATAGATGCTGGACCGCCTCTCCTGCAGGATCATCTTAGCGCGAACCAGAAACAATGCCTGGGGGACCCCCCTCAGGACCATGACCATCCCCACAGATGTTGGGTCCGTCCAACGAGCCTGTATTGCGTTTCTTGGGATTTGTGTCTAGATGAAGGGGGGTCAGTGCAGGCAGCTCTTGAGCTCTGGATCCCAAGGAGGTTTCCCGGAGGGATCCTGTGAAATAGAGCCAAGGACCCAGCTGAGGGTTGTTCAAACCTGGCCCATTATATGGGTGGAGTCAGGATGATCATTTTGAGACAACCAGGAAGAGGGGGTTGCATATTAGAGTAACTGTTCAACGATACGTAATTTTGTCATTGGCATATTTTAAATCAATTTGGCTTGATTTGTATCTGTGAAAAATATTGAATTATGGTTGTATCAAGAACTTTATTTGAAGGTGTTTGGTCTTCCAATGATTTCAAGGAAGGAAGGGAATTTAACTCTTATCATGAAAAAGACCAGAGCTAATCATCCTCTAATGGGACATAAGCATACTTTTTTCATTCACTAGTTACTATAGTGCAAAACAACTGCTATCAATAATATAGAATTTACTGCAGCATATTGTGGTATGTATTAGAAATGCTTTGCAGAAATTACTGTATCCGTATTTATTGTAGTGTTTGATTTCAGATATTTGACAGAGATGGGGGATTTTCTCCTTTAGGAAACCTATTGGACAATCATTCTCATTGTATTGTACTGGACTGTGATCTAAACTGCTATTAAGTTCAGGTCTTCCTCTCTTATTTATGATCAGTAGGGAACACAATATGGTCTGTAACTGGCATGTACAGTAAGCTTTTCAGGCATGGGTGGGGCAGATACAAATTAGTATTAGAATGTCAATACTGTATGTATTATAGTTTTCTACAATAAACCATACCATTTTATAGTAATTACTACACAGCGGAGGGATTATACAATGTCTTGTAAAGAATTCTACCATACACTACAATATAGTAAGCACTACAGATAATCAGAGGTTAGAATAGAATATTATATAATATACATATAAGTATATTATATAGTTCACTTTACAAGTTCACTACAGAATAGTATGGAATCTTACAGTAAGTAATTCATTAATATTTTATAAGGTTAAACAGTAATTTATTTTGTATAAAGGGAGGTCAATATTGAAGAAAACTTTTAGAATATGAATTGCTTTATTGATATAGAAAAGTGTTGATTCAATTTCCTATTATTTTTCACTGATCTTTGGAAATGATTAACACTACATGTATGTGCTGTGAGTCGCTGACTTTAATTACATGAGCTTCTATTAACCACCTTCTTCTGTGACTGGAACTTCCCTGAAACATCACCTGACATGGTCGGGAGAGGCAAAGATCATGTCGTCTGCTCTGAAGCTCATTTTGTAACGCTGTTCTGCCTTCAAACGACCCAACCCACCACAAGGAGAAAGGAACATAACAAGGCAAAGCAACCCTTGACTGACACCAACCCCACTAACCCCAGATGGCGTTGACTCAATTGAAACCCCTGGGCACTTTCGTGTGTTAATCAATTATACAATACACATTATGAATGACAGTCTCTTTTAAGTATCAGCAATCATACAGTAAAGACACAATACACATATATTGCTTGGCTAATGGCAAGTTAGTTTGTTTGAACTTTCTATGTAACAAGTAGAATGATGCATCAATAACCTACAAATCTGTGAGGCTTCTATGCAAGCTTTTTGTTTAATCTGCCTTTATTTGGTGTAAGGGGATAAAGATTTTTATTATTATTACATATGTGGACATTCACACTGAAGAAAAACAAAGCTAATAAAACAAAGCACAATCTACATCACAATGTACATAACATACAGGCAGCCTCCAAGTTGGAAAAGGTCTTAGCTCCTAGCCTTGACTGTGCCGCTAGCTGACGAGTATATGGGGAGACCACTGGACGGTAGAGTGACCAGCATCACCCAGGGAGCATTGAGGCATCACTACAAATCCCTCAGGCAGTGTCATGGTACATACAAATCACATTTTTGTAGCAAAGAGATAAAAGCACACAAAACATCTCAGATGCCTGAAATCCACCCATCTCCTCACTTCAACTGACACCCCTGTAATTGTATGCAGCAACCCAACCCATCACCAATTCCACATGCCCACTCCTATTGGTACATCTGAGCCAAACTCTCTACCTATTCTAAATAAGGGAACCCCTGGGAGCCTGAGTGTCATCCATTTGTCTAACCTTTGACAGCTTTGGGCAGTAACCAACTCCCTAACACGTCCAAACCCTTGGGTGTTGGTGCTATGGAGCATCTATTAAAGGATTAAAGGGACAATAAAGAAGAACGTTCTGGTCGCCTTCCAAGTATAGGATGCTTCATTGTCACAAAAAGTGCAGATATGCCAAAGCAAGCCGTAAGTCAAGTCGCATGGGAGAACTAATACCAGTTTTCCAAGACATTACTTCCTTGTGAATCTCTGTTAATATCGAGTTTTGTGTTGTATTGTGCCTTGCAATAATTGGATACAGGAATCCAATGCAACATTCTACCGCAATTAGAGTTCAGTTTTAGTAGACCGACAGACAACATTTGGTCAACAAGTCAATGTTGTTATTTATTCTATGTTAACAGCCACTGAACATTTGAGCGTATGAAGAGTAAAATGTAAATTGCGAAGTCTAACGATATTGCAAATCTATGTCTAAGGCCTATATTCAATTTGACGTCAATGGGAGATCAAACTCTTCAAATGATCTATGGTCTCCTTGCCCCGATCATTAACATATGTTATGGACGTTTAGATGCTAAAACCTATGGACGTTTAGGTGGTAGATGTCTATGTCAAATGTTGTTGTGTTTTTTATGCTGGCTGTAGGGCTCCGAAACATAATAAGAAAACAAATATATGTACTAATGAAAACACACAAATCCCGGCCAATGTTAGAAAACACACATATTTTTCGCTCATAGGTGTCGGAGGTCTGTCCAAAACAGGTGATTTTTTTGGGGGGACAATAAAGGTTCTAAATAGAGAGAAAAAAGATAAAGCAAGCTAAGTAGAACCAGGAATACAAAGAACACTGCACCTGGCCCTCTGTGTTTTGTCTGCTTATTGAGTGTCTTAATTGTTCTGTACAATGCCTGCCTGATTGTGAGGGATCTGATTTTCCATGCAGATCAAAGGAGAAGAAAGGATGTAGGGGAAACAGCCAGCTATGTTTTGTGTCACCTGTCAAGATGTTGCCAAGAAGTCATTCTTCATCATTGAAAGCAGCTCTGTTGTGGACTGAAGTAACACAAAATGTGGTCATTATGATTTAGGGGGTGGAAGAAGGAGAGTTAAACTATTTCCAATGCCTTTTAGTATAAAGGAAAGCAGTGCTGAACCAGACAAATAAACACAATACATGTAAAACTCAACAGTCAATGCATTTGTCGCCCTCTTTTGGATTTAGGCTGATACTGCATATTTTTTTGTGTCATAGAGGGGTTGACATACCTTAATCCAAACCATATACTAACATCATCTGTATATTGGACGTTAAACACAGAATCAACTACACTAAACCGGGAGCATTTTGAAAGCCTCATAAAGAAAGGCAGTGATAATTGGTAGACTGGCAGCAACAATCTGACATTTATCTCTTTAAGGTTAAGTTAATAGATATGTATTAAACTATCCAGACACACAACATACAGTCATCCTTTTGAAATGAGCCTTTGGTTATAAAACTGCTATCGTTCAATGGCTGTGATCGGTAAAATCTGAGGTATGTATCAACAACATCATAGTGACTCCATAAAAATGACCTAGATGACAGAGTGAAAGGCAACGGGTGTATTGTATTTGCAATTTGGACAGTATTATTTACGTTTGATAAATGTATTTATGTGTTGAGAAAGCAGCAACATGCTGTAAACAGTTGAGAAAGCTGAAACAAGAAATGCACCTATTACACTGTTGAAAAACAATTGAAATAGTCAGTGCAATAAGGTTTCCTTGCAGCTAGTGGGAGCAAGCGACCAACATCACTTGCCTAACCAGATTGTGCAACACACACGTGTTTCCACTAGGTCAAAACCAGTGATGTAAACGCTGAATTGCCTATACTACTTATCAGTCACTGACCTGACTGATTTCAATAACAACCAAAGAAATTGTTAAACATGATGAAACTGGCACTCATATGGACCGCCACAGCATGTGGCAAGAGTTGTGATGGTCTGAGGTGCTTTGCTGGTGACAAATTTATTTTTGATTTAAGGCACATTCAACCAGCAGGGCTACCACAGCATTCTGCAGCGATATGCAATCCCATCTGGTTTAACCACGATGGAGAGAGAGCGTTGAATCAGATGGTCCAGCCTCCTCAATCACCCAACCTCAACCCACTTGAGAGGATTTGGAACGAGGTGGTCTGCAGAGTGGAGGAAAAGCAGCGAACAAGCACTCAGCATATGTGGGAACTCCTTCAAGACTGTTGGGAAAGCATTCCAGGTGACTACACCATGAACCTGTTTGAGAGAATACAAAGAGTGTGCAAAGCTGTCATCAAGGCAAAGGGTAGCTACTTTGAAGAATCTCCAATATAAAATTTATTTTTATTTGTTTAAGACTTTTTTGGTTACTAGATGATTCCTATTTCATAGTTTTGATGTCTTTGCTGTTTTTATACAATGTGGAAAATAATACAAATAAAGAAATACAGTTAAATGAGTAGAGCTGTCCCAACATTTGATTGGTACTATGTGTGAGTAGCTAATAATGTAATTAACAATGTACATTAAGGTATGAGTAATAGAAAAAGCTGAACGCAGACACTGAGTACCATAATGGGAGTCTTAGATTTGTTGTAAACTCCAAAACTATTACTCATCACTGTTTCCTCTATATAGGAGTGGATAATGTCTTTGTATATCAAATTCTGTTTGATGTGAATGCATACAATTTGTGTCAGCAAAGTACAAGGGTCTAAGGATTTTGAATAAATGTAAAAGAATCTTTAAAATGACTTCAGCACATATATTGTTCTATATTAAAAGCATATACTACAGGTTTTTTTAAACCATTTCTGACCAGCCCAAATATGCCAAATGATCAGATGTTGTTTTGTATATAGATTGACCAAGACCAATGTATATATAAATATTTAAACAGGGCTGAAAAAACTGAAGCAACAAATGAAGCAAGCAGAAAAGAGCTAGGGGAGTTCCCAAAATTGAGGTTGGCCCTTGTGAGTCCTCTTGAGAAAAGCTTTACTAAAATTATCAAACAAATCAAGAATATACTTTCTTTAATGATGACAACTGACTACTGACAACAGTCGTTGATTTTTCATGTTATTGTGAATCTTTTGTCATATTTGTATATCAGTCATTTTAGCTTGTTGCTATTCTACAAATGGCATTTTATAGTTTTCAATATACTTTTACTAAAAAATATCTTATATAAAATACATAGTACATAAAACATTTGACTACTTTGTTCATGCCAAAATTACAAGCCTAAAAGAACAAATACAATTATTTGTTGTAAATTGAGTGTATGCATCAAATCATAAAATATTACTTTATTTAGCATTATTCCCAGGTCCCCCCTAATCGTTGAAGCTATATTATTTGTATACGATATAAGCAAACATTATCTTAAAAAGTAACGTGCAGAAAGAGCTGATTTATATGTATATACAAACTTTAAAACTAATAACATGATTCACCTATAATTGCAGAAGAGCCAGGACAGGGACAGATGTGAACAGCAGGCCAGGTGGAGCACGAAGGAACAACAGTGGACAGGGAGATGTGGTAAGAAAGAGGACGATTTAGATGACTAAGACTTACCCACCCGTAACTACTGTATTCGAGCATTGGCAGTATCTGCTGTGGCAAGTTAACAACATACAGTATATTTTATTGTGTTTTGTGTAAAGAAAACACAGTACTAAAAATATACTGAAAATATTATTATTATTTCCCCCCTCATTTTGGAAAACTACTGTAACAAACTTACGTTTTTTATTTTTAAGGCGGGGGTATAACTGGGTGTGGGCTAAGCCCCCAGTGACTGTCTTTAAATACTAGAAACGCCCCTGGTAGCTATACAAAATTCCGTCAGTGGAAACGAAATATCTGAAAAAAGACCACTGAAGACATTCGAATGCAGGAGGTCTACATTTACGTTTTGGGTTGTTTGGATTTAGCTAGCTACTGTAGCTAAACTGTTACACCAACGTCCGTGGTTATATAGCTACTTGCACACCAATGTGGCTAACGTTAGCTAGCTAACAAACCAACCCGAACACCAGAGCTTGGAATTCGTACGAGAGAGTGGTCTACCAGGTATCGAAAACCATCTTACATCACCTTGTGAGGTAGGCTTGCTTACACCAATGTGGGGTTCTTATGTTTTAACTACTTAGGCACTTAAATAGTTAACTAAAGGTACTTGTAACTGCATTAACTGGCTAACTTAACTTCATAGCCTCTGTTAGCTATTTCAACCTCGTCAACCGCGACAGCACCACCACCACAAATCTGGGCACGGGTAGCTAGCATGAAACGCTAACTAGGTACAAGACAACCACCGGGTATCTAGTTATTACTGTTGGTCTACCTAGTCCTGTAACGATCTGGGCAACGGTAGGATTTCGCAAGTGACTCACCAACACTGAGTAATGTTACCCAACAAACAATTTCAAACGTTATGAAGCCAGTTGAGTATACTCATCAGTCAGCTAGCTAGTTCAGTTGTCAACATCGCTAGCTACCTGAACTAAGTAGTGTAGTTACCGAACTACAGCGGAACAACTCGTTTAGTATACTAATGGCTAGCTACTGACTGTAGCGAGTTTCGCCCATGAGAACTTTGCTAAGAATGCCCCACAAACTAAAGTGTTTAGTGTGAGTGCAAGCTTAAAATATCGTTAGAGTGGATGGGTAATTGTAAAAGGAAAATCCAGCTTTAACGTTGTTTAGTATATGGTGATGTAGCTATTGTTACTTGCTAATTTCAAATATTTCGTTTTAGTGACTTTATTCTAGGGTAGAAGTTGGGTGCAGATTGTCAGCCAGCAAACCCCGGAGAGGGGGGGGGGGGGGGGGGGGGTCAACTCAAAGGTCATTCTCGGGCCACACGAATTTGGGTTACCTCATTACATCTCGGGGATGTAGATTGTTTTTTTATTAAAAGAGAATGCTTAAATTTTTAACTAGTAGTGTAGATAAGGCCATGTAGGACACTCGTCAGATTATAATAAATATAAATAAATACGGTAGTGTCACACCTTTTAATTATTGTTATATATAAAAGGTGTTTATATAAATAAACACTACCGTATTTATATATATCTGATAGGTGTACCTTTAATCGTGTGTGTGTGTGTGTGTATATATATTGTAGCGAAGTGTCATTTCTTCAGTGTTGTCACATGAAAAGATATTATCAAATATTTGCAAAAATGTGAGGGGTGTACTCACAGTACAGTATCTCAAAAGTGAGTACACCCCTCACATTTTTGTTAATATCTTTTCATGTGATAACACTGAAGAAATGACACTTTGCTACAATGTTAAGTAGTGAGTGTACAGCTTGTATAAGTGTAAATTTGCTGTCCCCTCAAAATAACACAGCCATTAATGTCTAAACCGCTGGCAACAAAAGTGAGTACACCCCTAAGTTAATGTCCAAATTGGGCCTGAAGTGTCAATATTTTGTGTGGCCACCATTATTTTCCAGCACTGCCTTAACTCTCTTGGGCATGGAGTTAATCAGAGCTTCACAGGTTGCCACTGGACTTCCACTCCTCCATGACGACATCACAGAGCTGGTGGATGTTAGACACCTTGCGCTCCTCCACCTTCCGTTTGAGGATACCCCACAGATGATCAATAGGGTTTAGGTCTGGAGACATGCTTGGCCAGTCCATCACCTTTACCCTCAGCTTCTTTAGCAAGGCAGTGGTCGTCTTGGTGGTGTGTTTGGGGTTGTTATCATGTTGGAACACTGCCCTGCGGCCCAGTCTCCGAAGGGAGGGGATCATGCTCTGCTTCAGTATGTCACAGTACATGTTGGCATTCATGGTTCCCTCAATGAACTGTAGCTCCCCAGTGCCGGCAGCACTCATGCAGCCCCAGACCATGACACTCCCACCACCATGCTTGACTGTAGGCAAGACACACTTGTATTTGTACTCCTCACCTGGTTGCCGCCACACACGCTTTACACCATCTGATCCAAATATGTTCCAGTAATCCATGTCCTTAGTCTGCTTGTCTTCAGCAAACTGTTTGCAGGCTTTCTTGTGCATCATCTTTAGAAGAAGCTCCCTTCTGGGATGACAGCCATGCAGACCAATTTGATGCAGTGTGCGGCATATGGTCTGAGCACTGACAGGCTGACCCCCAACCTCTGCAGCAATGCAGGCAGCACTCATATGTCTATTTCCCAAAGACAACCTCTGGATATGACGCTGAGCATGTGCACTCAACTTCTTTGGTCGACAAGTTCCACTTCTTTTGGTTCTGAGTGGAACTTGTCCTGTTAAACTGCTGTATGGTCTTGGCCACCGTGCTGCAGCTCAGTTTCAGGGTCTTGGCAATCTTCTTATTGCCTAGGCCATCTTTATGTAGAGTAAACATCTTTTTCAGATCCTCAGAGTTCTTTCCCATGAGGTGCCATGTTGAACTTCCAGTGATCAGTATGAGGGAGTGTGAGAGCGATAACACCAAATTTAACACACCTGCTCCCCATTCACACCTGAGACCTTGTAACACTAAAGAGTCACTTGACACCTGGGAGGGAAAATGGCTAATTGGGCCCAATTTGGACAATTTCACCTAAGGGTGTACTCACTTTTGTTGACAGCGCATTAGACATTAATGGCTGTGTTGAGTTATTTTGAGAGGACAGCAAATTTACACTGTTTTACAAGCAGTCCACTCACTACTTTACATTGTAATAGTGTCATTTCTTTAGTGTTGTCACATGAAAAGATATAATGAAATGTTTGCAAAAATGTGAGGGTGCTTTTGTGAGTTACTGTGTACACACATACATACATAGACTGTGTGTGTGTGTGTGTGTGTGTGTGTGTGTGTGTGTGTGTGTGTGTGTGTGTGTGTGTGTGTGTGTGTGTGTGTGTGTGTGTGTGTGTGTGTGTGTGTGTGTGTGTGTGTGTGTGTGTGTGTGTGTAAATCAAAGAAACTTTCTGAAATGCACTAATATACAGGACGTGGGGACCTGTACTGATTGGTATTTTGGTCTGTTCTGGCTCTTCTGGTCCTGATCCTCTGAAACAGCCAGCTCATTGGGTTCCCTAACAGCTCTTCATTAAAAAATAATTATAACAACCCAGAACAACAAAGAAAAGTGCAATACATCAATGTAAATTCAAAATGTAGGCTAAAATTATTAGAGCATGAAATGCTTGTTCAAATAGTTTACATATCTGTCCAACCACAGTTGTGACTAACCTGATTTTAGCAGAGTAATGGTCTTTATTATCCAATGAAGGGGCATATGCCCTGTGTGTACAAGCCGGTTACAAAAAGTTGGGATGCTGCGTAAAATGAAAACAGAATGCAATGCTGTGCAAATCATTTATCCCTATATATTTTTGCTAAATTAATCAGAATGACTGACATATTCCTCATTGAAACTTTCTTCCCGGTCCGGCTATTGGTTTGCATTGACTTGTAATCTTCTTATATACGTGTTAGACACCACAGTACTGCCCTTCCCCCCTGAACCACTCTGGACTAGATGGTATTGTACAGGTCTTGTTCAGTAAGGGAAAACGAGGAGACACGTCGTGTTATTGTTTAGTGGCACGATTCTACACCATGCCCCTTTTAAAAAAAAAAAATCACAAACAGTATGTCTTGAAATCTGAGAAATTATATTGCCTATAACACAAACAAAAACCTGTTTGGGAGATTTTCCTTTCTAATTTTTGACTGGAGGGGGATTGTAGGCACATTGCAAAATTCAGAGATGTCAATAAACCTTTCTTAATATTACTATTGCATACAAATAGCCTATTCAACTTTCATGGTAACATTTAATGCAACTATAGGCTTAACTGTTTACTAAAGCCTATGCTTTGTTATAGATTTCGTTCAGCTGTTTTTACCTTCATGTTCAGTTATTCTGGCAATAGTTTTGCAATTGTTTCTGATTATTAGATGTAGCAAAAATACATTCTAAAATGGAATTCCATTGGGGCAGTTGATTCATGGATTGGATTCAATGGTTGATAAAAAAATTTACACTTAATTACACATTTTGCTCTGCTAGACGCTCTCCTGTTTTTCTATAATCCTTGTTTTCTTGCATTAGGTTAATAGTCTACCACATACTTTTATGCTTTTGAACTTAAAGGATATGGCCTATGGCAAATAGGAAAATAAGAGAATAGAAGGGGTGGGGGGGTCGCATGTGTGCTTGTGGAAATGGGGGCAAAACGAGTCAAGTCTAAATATAGTTATATCTTATTTTAACAAAGAATGTTGTTACCATCAACAATGGCTGTCTAACATTGTCGATAGACAATTATGACACCCCATCGCCCAAACCTAGTTCCTCGTTGTCCCTCCAACCCTTTCAAGTCCACTAAATGAATCAATAGACAAAAAGTGCTCTTGGCATCTATGGCTTCATCCAGAATTCAGAGTTGCATGCAGAAAGCTCTTGTTTCATTGTGGTCTCATTGGTCACAGAAAACCTCTGGCTGGGCAGCTTTTGCATATTTAAAATGACATGCAGGAGAAATATTGCTGAGTCCGAAGAAGATATGGTATTTTGACAGACCAGTGCTGAATACAGGAACCAGCACACTTAACTAGGAAAGCAAAGGCAATAATTTATAAACAACAGTTTGTATCCTTTTGGTTCTGACCCTAAAATGTTTTTGAACACTGTAAAAACCATGCAAAATTAAAAGTATTCCTCTCAGCTGAATACAGTACTAGAATTTGAGAACACTGTCACCTTTGACAAAAAGAGAATGATTGAGATTTTCAAAAAATGACTTTGTCAAGGCTGGAACCCTTACAGATCAGCTGAGCTTGATCTTGACCCCTTTTTCATAGCTCTCTGGCTCTGATGTCAGTTAACTTTTCATTACAAAGAACTGAAATCTCTCAGGATTGGAAAGCTACTGCTGCTGTTCTACTTTTCATAAAGGGCACATATAAGGCTTCATAGCTGGCCGTGAATGTGTATTTCAGCAATGCTGAAGTTCCTAAGCATAGTTTAGGGTAACACTATTTTGAGAGTCACCAAAGTGTGTCTGTAGATCCCCTTCTTCTAAACCCAACCATAACCTTTTCAAGCAATTGCTTATCAACGAATGGTAATACAATCAACTGTCTGTTGAACATCTACAGATGGGAATTGGGACTCTCAAAATAAAATGTAACCTAGTTTATTCAACAAACAGTATAGTGCGGCTGCTTTTATTGATTTGGTTAAAACTATTAATTCAATCAACTGGTTTTAAAACAACCAACACAAATGCACCCAATTTGATGGACAGCTGTTTGAGCATTTGGCTGTAAGTGCAAGGTTTATTTCTATATTTTATTTAAATGTTTTCCTTTGTACAGAGAAATCAAATGAGATCTGAGTCTCTTTCACAGCTGAGCCCTGTGTGGCAACCATAAAACCACATACAAAATGGAAATAGGAAATTCATAAAAAATTTCAATTGTCTTGTAGGCACTAAAACATTTAACCTAAGATCACTCTGAAAAGCATTTCATGAGTGTGGGTAAAATATTTAAAACAGTTTAACCCAGTTCTGAATAGGCCTGTGGTATCTCCAGTACTCACCAGTCTTGAGAATGTATTTAACTGCTGCTCTTCCAACAATTTTTCTCTTTTAGATGAAATGTGCGCATAAACATCAACCAATGTCACTGTCCTTCTAGATGTCAGTGACTCTCAATCAATTGAAGTATATAAAAGAGTGATTTGTGTGAAAATGTGCATCAGTGATAAAACACAAGGCCAAATGATAAAATGAATCCAGAAATACAGGAAGCATAGGCACATTTTTGAGTGGCCTTTTATTGTGGCCAGCCTAAGGCACACCTGTGCAATAATCATGCTGTCTAATTACCATCTTGATATGCCACAACTGTGAGATGGATGGATTATCTCAGCAAACGAGAAGTGCTCACTAACACAGATTTAGACAGATTTGTGAACAACATTTGAGAGAAATAGGTCTTTTGTGTACAAAGTCTTAGATCTTTGAGTTCGGCTCATGATAAATGGGGGCAAAAACAAGTGTTGCATTTATAATTTTGTTCAGTGTAGAAGCACAATGCTTTCTGGAGATATAAAACTTCAAATTTCATGCAACGTTAAACAATGGTGTTAATTTCTGTAGTTTTCTTGGCAATTCTTTGTTACAGTTCTCAATTCTGAATCCAAAACTCAAGTCTGAATCATTATTCATGCTGTTTGTTGTAATTCTGGTTAGGTACATTTTCTGTAATCGTGATAAGACTTGAACAGAGTGTTTTCATATTTCTATATTTTTTTTTTTTTTTAAGAATGCTGTAAGACATTCTTCCTGTTGATTTAGCAGATTTCATTTTCATATGATATTGTAGGTGGAATTTGTGCTACCCTGGCACAATTTAAACTCTTGCCAAAATTCTTGCATTTAACTTTTAGTACTTATTTCTTTAGGTTACTGATTTATAAACACAGTCACATTTTTGTAATAAACCAGTCAGGTATAAGATGCCCCTTACGTTAGTTACGTTAATTCACATTTATTGGTTGCGACAGCCCTATACCAATTTAAATGAGGGCACAACAGTTTTAGTTTAAGCATCTGTCTCAAAGCAGGGCCATCACAACACGGTTTAGCGAATTGAATTGCATGCTTTCAGAGAAAGAGAGAAATGGTGTGCATCTTGGGAATGCTTTCACTTCAGTTTGTTTATGGGATGCCATGCTTTGAGGGTTGTGGTTGAACTTTCCTATTTCTGAGCAAAGGGTAATCTAGGCTTTTGCATTGAGTATTCCCTGAGTCTATTTAATGATGTGAAATCAGAAGGAATGATAGGATGTCTGATTGTGCTTCCACTTCCAACAACTAATATTATGATTAGGATTATTTTTCTGCAACCACAAAGAAGTGTATGATGAGGAATTCTTATGCAAGTCAGTTGTGCCTCACACTCAGTGAAGCCTCCCCACTGGCAAGTAATTAAACAGGAGGGATAGAGAGCCAAAATAGATTAATGTTGAGTGATGGGTGCACACCCTACTTAGACAGGAAGCCTACAGCCACGCATTCAGTGTTTAAAATTGCATTAAGAGTCAGTCACACGTCTGACACAAGGATCTGCAAAGGCTTCAAACATCTCTGAACCCCCAATCTATCTGAACCGTTTATGATCAAAAAAGCATTCAACAGTACCCTTACCCATATTATCTGCACTAGAAGATTTTAGGCTAACACACTATGTCTGCAGAGTTAACATTTGCTTAAGATTTGCTACATGCTGTAGGCTATTTTAAGGAGCCATTTCTAAGAATTCCACCTTTCAGCTTTGGTATGTGAGCCAGAAAAACCCAGTGTTCCTCCACAGCCCTTGCCACCGCTGTCCACCATACATGAGACGGCACCACAGCCTAAAGGAGGCTTTTCTTGAAATAGATGGGGAAAAAAGGGCTGACCGACAGCCAATAGTGAATTAGGCATGAATTGTTACGGCTGTAACACCAATGCCAGAAACCGCTGAGGGCATGGGTAGACAGGAAGAAGAGCGTTGTTTATGACCACTGGTAATCGACAACTCTTGGTTACTGGCAACTCTAAACACAACGCTGTTGTCAATGGGCTGCATGCAATGCAGGTGGACTGAAGAGTCTGCTGCAACCCTTGGGTTACCAGCGACTCTGACCACCCGGCGCTGTTTCCAATAGGCCCTGTGCCACGCAGCCGAGGAATAGGTGTGGTCGTTATGTCAGCCACTCAAACCCTGAGAACCTCTGGCACCTGGAGCGAGGCTGAGGCGGTCATGTGACTGATGTCCTCAGACCCAGACATCAAGTGACGAGCAATCTTGCGGGTATTACCTGAGTCAGAACACATGCCATCCCAACCTGCCACGACTGAAAAGCCAGGCGAGGGAGGCGGGCTCAGATGAGACCGAGGGCACAGAACGTGAAAACACACACTTAGCCACACGCTTAGAGGGGCCTGAACGGTCAGTGGATTCAATGCTGACAGGCTCTTTGGTGAGGGAGTAAGCAGGACATAACGTTTTATTGTGTCAAAAAAAACAGAAGTCTCTTTCCCTGGTGTCGGGGGGGGGGGGGGGGGGGGGTTGGGAGATCCACCGCTCTCACCACCTCCTCCAGTCATTCTCCTCTTGAGCCCATGGAGCGATTTATTCCTTTCTTCCTCCTTCCCAAAGGTGAGCGACTGCCTCAGACATAGCCGCTCCAGAGAGCAGGATATTCAAGAGGGCGGGCTTCTTTGCGTCCTCCAGGGCTGTGGCGGATAGCCACAGGTGCCCCTGCATGACCACAGTGTGAGCCATCACACTGCCGACACAGACCGTGGAGGCTTGGGTAAGCTGTAACCACCGTCTTCACCACCTCCTTTCCCTCGTCCGGGGACATGGAGGAGTGGCCCGGCAGACTGGAGTGCGATGTAGCGAGTAGGGCGACGTGGTTGGCCGTTGCCTGGGCACCTAGAGAGTAAGCCTTCTCAGAGAACTGAGTGATTACCCTGTCTCGCTGAGATGGCAGAACCAGCTTCTTGGTCGCAAACCAAGCGCTGATTCCCAGAAGCAGGTACGTCGCTAGGGGGGCCTCCAGCCAAGGCATACTCTCGGACACAGCCTACTCCCTGCCGTCCACACATGTGAAATGGTGGAATCCTATCACTGGGGCTTCCCAAGAGCTCTGCAATGAAGGCATAGTCCCACAGACCCCCCAATCTAGTCACCATTGAAATCACAGTGGACACGCCCTCCACCGTCTCCACAGGAGGGGGAGGGGTCTGTTGACTTGGGTCAGCGGAAGAGAGAACACAGATGGGCCCTCTTCCACGTCCACTTCAGAGTCGTCACCCTCAAACTGGTTGTCCATCAAGGTGTTGGAATCCGAGGCTCTGATGGAGACGGCTTCATCAGGGTGGGTGACATCCAGAAAAAGCACCAGCACTGATGCATTTCCATATGGGGAGGAGTGTCCCATCTAGCGAGGTGGGAACCCAGACAAGCCAACCAGCGGACATGAGGCATGCCATCCGCCGCCAGGTGGTCGCACTGGCAACGACATCTTGTTGATGGAAATGTAGCCGCTAATTATATCTTTTTAAATACATTGAAGTGTAACTGCGTTCAATTTCTGAGACTGCTTTGGACCACAGCTCATCCTGTAGTGCGTAAACATACCAATACAGCAATGATAAAACTTGCTGACCGTGGACACATCACGTTTTATAAAGTATGTAATGATTGTATTTGTCACTAATGATTAAAACTCATGTTTTCAATAGCCTGCATATGCCCTGTGTTGATTTAGTCACTAGTGACAAAAATTACTGTGAATGTAGTCACTAGATTATTGACAACTAAGTGGAATCCAGTCAACAGTGCTGCCATTGTCACAAAATTTGGTACGCTGTGCTTGAGTTCTGCAACAGCAACTGAAGAGGCCTTTTCTGTCTCCCCTGATGAAAGCGTAAAAATGCCACAGAGTTGAATGGAACTGCTATTTCCCTGCATGTTTGTTTTTTAGTTATTCATCTCACCTCATTGTACAGTGGGGAGAACAAGTATTTGATACACTGCCGATTTTGCAGGTTTTCCCACTTACAAAGCATGTAGAACTCTGTCATTTTTATCATTGGTACTCTTCAACTGTGAGTGACGGAATCTAAAACAAAAATCCAGAAAATCACATGATTTTTAAATAATTAATTTGCATTTTATTGCATGATATAAGTATTTGATACATCAGAAAAGCAGAACTTAATATTTGGTACAGAAACCTTTGTTTGCAATTACAGAGATTATACGTTTCCTGTAGTTCTTGATTTTGGCCCACTCCTCCATACAGACCCTCTCCAGATCCTTCAGGCTTTCGGGGCTGTCACTGGGCAATACAGACTTTCAGGTCCCTCCAAACATTTTCTATTGGGTTCAGGTCTGGAGACTGGCTAGGCCACTCCAGGACCTTGATGCTTCTTACGTAGCCACTCCTTAGTTGCCCTGGCTGTGTGTTTCGGGTCCTTGTCATGCTGGAAGACCAAGCCACGACCCATCTTCAATGCTCCTACTGAGGGAAGGATGTGGTTGGCCAAGATCTCGTGATACATGGCCCCATCCATCCTCCCCTCAATACGGTGCAGTCGTCCTGTCCCCTTTGCAGAAAAGCATCCCCAAAGAATGATGTTTCCACCTCCATGCTTCACGGTTGAGATGATGTTCTTGAGTGTGTACTCATCCTTCTTCTTCCTCCAAACACGGCAAGTGGAGTTTAGACCAAAAAGCTCTATTTTGGTCTCATCAGACCACATGACCTTCTTCCATTCCTCCTCTGGATCATCCAGATGGTCATTGGCAAACTTCAGACGGGCCTGGACATGCGCTGGCTTGAGCAGGGGGACCTTGCGTGCGCTGCAGGATTTTAATCCATGACGGCATAGTGTGTTACTAATGGTTTTCTTTGAGACTGTGGTCCTAGCTCTCTTCAGGTCATTGACCAGGTCCTGCCGTGTTGTTCTGGGCTGATCCCTCACCTTCCTCATGATCACTGATGCCCCACGAGGTGAGATCTTGCATGGAGCCCCAGACCGAGGGAGATTGATCATCATCTTGAACTTCTTCCATTTTCTAATAATTGCGCCAACAGTTGTTGCCTTCTCATCAAGCTGATTGCCTATTGTCCTGTAGCCCATCCCAGCCTTGTGCAGGTCTACAATTTTATCCCTGATGTCCTTACACAGCTCTCTGGTCTTGCCCAATGTGGAGAGGTTGGAGTCTGTTTGATCAAGTGTGTGGACAGGTGTCCTTTATACAGGTAACAAGTTCAAATGGGTGCAGTTAATGCAGGTAATGAGTGGAGAACAGGAGGGCTTCTTAAAGAAAAACTGACAGGTCTGTGAGAGCCGGAATTCTTACTGGTTGGTAGGTGATCAAATACTTATGTCATGCAATAAAATGCAAATTAATTATTTAAAAATCATACAATGCGATTTTCTGGATTTTTGTTTTAGATTCCGTCACTCACAGTTGAAGAGTACCTATGATAAAAATGACAGACCTCTACATGCTTTGTAAGTAGGAAAACCTGCAAAATCGGCAGTGTATCAAATACTTGTTCTCCCCACTGTATAACAATGCCAAACAAGGTATTTCCCAATTTGTTCCATTGACTCATAAACCATAAAGATTTTTTTTTTATTACCACAGGAATGATTGCTTTACCACTCCACCATCTCTTTTTACCTCAGGAATGTCACTGTGATTTCTTTCTGCCATTTGTTGCATTCCTGGGGAGTACCGTTGCCTTCATTAGCATTATAAGATTGTCCCTGAGCAGTATATTCAAAATAAAATGGCTGAGTACACATTCTATTTTTCTTCCCCCTCTGCCACTCAACAGGATTTCAAATGTTCATTCATTCCCCTGCAGAAATATTTTTGGTACAAGAGGGGGGAAAAAAACCAAATTCATTCTGTTGTCTTGTGGATGTGCTGACCTTTAAAATCTAATAAGAGGTTGTTTTTTTGTTTTTTTATGAGATTGCATTTGCTGAATCTTACATTTCAGAGGAGGGTTGGTGTGTGGGTGCTTCGGTTAGGACATTCCTTAGGCTGCCCCGTTCTGAGTGCGTTGGGAGAATAGTAAGTCTGCTAATGAAAATGTCAGCCCTTTTTATTGTCCTTCCATGAGTTGGACGGGTTTGCACCCAGTGGTAAAGCAACTGTCTGGAGGAACGGAACAGGACGACAAAAAGTCTGCCTCCACTCAGGCTGAGGCTGCATGGTGGTAGTGGATGTAATGATGTAGGTTTTAAAGCCTGGTTAATAACACCATATGAATGCAAGATTCATGTTTATTTTAATACATAGTCTGGACCTTAAGGATGGACTACAATAACTTGTCGGTGAAGTCAGTTTTTCCACGGTGACTGCCAGTGCAGTGTGTGCCAGTCAAGATGATCTTGACCATGAGGAAATTGACAACAGCATGTTCAGAATGATGAGGTCCATCTCACTAGGACCAAAAAGGCTGAGGCAAGCTTTTACTTTAAAAGTAAATCAGACTGATGGAAAGCAATAAGTCGCTAGTGGAAGTTTACACAACCCTTGTATAAGCTTCAGATTTTGCTGCCAAACATTGCATATCATTTCTTTTTTTCTAAATAACTCATTCTAAACTGTTCTCTCAATCGCTGTACATTTAAGAAAACAAGTACTGAGTAGTGTACTTTCTGAGAATATTTGTAGTTATCCCAAAATTGGCAATCCCTTTGAAATCTGTACATCAGAAAATATATTTTTTAAGATTACCATATAATATTTCTTACATTGTCAGCCAAATATGCATCCCCTAACCCAGTGCCCATCCCCTAATCCATGCATCCTCTAAAACCAGTTTTTTGGAGGTTCTACAAAATCATATAATGTATAATAGAGTTTTGGGCATATTTGTTTATTTCGTATACAGTCATTTTTATAGAATATGTTTAGGCTGCTTCAGGATGACTGTTATTTTTACCATTTATTTTTTTAGATCATTCCTTTCCATACATTTGATTATTTATTTTGGGTTGATTGAGCTATTTTCTTACATTTTAGTAAATTCCTTTTAGTAAATTCCTAGTTAATTGGCTAGTGTATGCCAATTATCTGAGGGCATATTGTGTCTTTTAAATCTCTGATTTAAACTTAAGAAATTGCATATTAGCGGTATGTTGAATTTTGTTATGGCCTCACTCGCTTGAAATACTCTATTTCACGCACAAAAAGAAGGCTGTTGACACAATTACTCCCTCGTTGGGAGGAGGGGTGAGTGGGAAGGAGAGTGTTTCACACGCGCAACTCTCAAAACAGACACAAGCAGAGAGTTTGATGTCAGGAAAAGAATGATGCAAAATACCATTTGACCAAAACATGAAACATGGACCATGTTTTTGAAGGTTGTGCAGATGTGACCAAAAAGAATCGAACCTGAAAAAACAAGGAAAACATTAGCCAAATGCAGCCATTTGTTGGCAGTCTGGAACCCTGTCCAAATGTCATTCCCAGCTCTGGGATGCACCATATTGGGTGGATCAGTAGCCTTGAGCCGCTGGGTTTGCCTTGGCCCAGATTGCCCACTGCCACTCGGTGAGAGATGGGACCTGTAGGGTGTATTAGACAACCTGCAGCTGGCCTGGGGTGCCTTGGTCCCCCTCATTAGTATCACATAATCAGTCTGTCCTGGCCTTCAGGAAGCCACCACAGACCAGGGTGCCCCGTCGCTTCCCCTCCTCTTCCTTGCTCTGCTTTCTGCCGATCCTGAGAGAAATTGAAGGGGCCCTGGAACAGAAGGCTCTTTATCCTTGTTGATATTAGTTGTATGCACATTACCTTTGATCAGTGGCCTGGTATGCTTCCTCTCAATCTTTCTCTAGCTTGGAACGGCTGTAGTTGAGCAAGTCCAGGGGCCATATTCACAAAACATGTTATCTTAACACTAGGAGGACTACCAAACAGCACTAAGTTTCCCCTAGTTAAAAGTTTCCCTTCAAAACCTATTCACAATTCCGCTAAGACCAACTTTTACTAAGGAACGGGGAGAAGTCTTAAGCTAAGACAGGGCGTAGTTGACCCTGTTGCTATGGATGATGTTGTGTTCCACAAACAAGTTTACTTACTATGCCCCAGTGATAGGGGAGGGGTCTCTGTTAATGAATTACTCATAGAAATACTGTAGAAGGATGTGTCATGTTGCCATATTGAAATAAAGATATTTAAATAAAAATCTAGGTTAAGTGTCACTGATAAAACATTGAAACCTAGAATGACACTGGCTAGTTAAGCTATGTTCAGCTAATTGTCAGCCTCTTACATGTATGGCAGCTCGTAGAAATGCACATTCATCTTTTGATGGTGCAATAATTTGTGCAATTATGGTTCCCTTTTGTAGCACCAACTACACCGGGTGGTCCAGCCATGGCCATGAAGTTGGCTTTGTTTTTTTTGTAGCTGGCGAACATCATGAGGAAACCGAATGATTGATGCACGATATGGGGTTTAGGGAGGGCATTTATTGTTTGATGTAATATTCTACTGACAGATGACTGAGAGATGCATAATTCGTCTGCGCTGCATAGCTGCATTTTCCCTGTGGCCAAGAAGCGTAGAGTTGTTACAACCTTAATCTCTGGTGTTATTGAGTTGTTTCTGTTTGTTGATGTGACAGCATCCCTGACCAGCTCTACTGTGATCATCATACCCTCGTGATTAAGGCAATACCTTGTTAAAAGCTCAGTATCATTAAATGTTTCTAAAACATCGACCTGATTACGAGGCAGATTGCCGGCAGCAGCCCTTTTAGGATTGTTTGTGACTTGGTCTTAGTGACTTAGGAGTCCTCTTGACTACCCCTACCTTTTCACAGATTTAGGAGCTGGTTTTAGAGCTAAAATGATTTGTGAAATACTCTTAGACCAAAGATTTTGGAATCCTAAAGTTAGGACTGACATGCCCTTTTTTTTTAAAATGTTATAAGAGTTACTCCTAATTCAGCAAAAAACCTTAGTACATCAACCAAGTAAATTACTTTGGCTAGGGGTTCAGTCATTAAGATGAGTTAATGTAGGTTAACCCATAAAGGCGGGAGGAACAAGAACATTTCTGTTTTTTTTTTCCTTAGCAAAGCACAAGGAAAACGAGACGGCTCTGGGTGAATTTGGGTAAAACTGGCAGCCCTGCGAATTGTTTGTTGAACCAGTAATTGGGCTGATTCTGTGTTCATGATTTAGTGTGACAGTGAAAAGGGAGGGAGTGCAACAGAAGGGAGGATGGTGGGAAAGAAGGAACTGTGACTATGGGTCTGTTTTCCCATTGAATTTAGGCAACAAGTGTGTCCAATCAAATTCCCTTGAAATCACTGTGAAAGCAGTGTAAATTCACAGTAATCCTAGATGGGTAATATCCAGCAACTACACAAGGAAAAATGCTGAGAGCATTTAAATCACTTTATTACAGCATATGGATGTTGTGTACACTTGAGACAATACTTTTAAAGCTATCTGTTATAAGACCCTGCAGTGCGTTACCATTCCCTATTCTTTCTTAGTGTATTGTACACATTCAAACACGGTACAATTCTGGATTTTAAACTGAGTAAAACAGCTGTTGTAAAACCCTTTATTTGTAGCAATATGTTTTTACTCCGAGAGCAGTTTGGGCTGGGAATTGCAGGGACCTAACCATACGATGTATCACAATACTTTGGTGGTGATATGTACTGGATATTGTGATTTTATTCCTATAGATGTTCCAATCAGGCTTAAAGCAGGACTGTTACAGAAGTAAAATAACAGATGGATGGGAACAATGATATAAAACACTGGACTGAATAGTGCTGCCTTTGTAGCAAGCCTTCTGTTTTCTTAAAATTCCTGCTGTGACCCCTTGATTACAGCCATTTTGCTCCTTTTCATCATTATCGGAATCATGTTTGAGGCAACATGTTCTATTTAGTAGTTTTGCCAGTTAATACGGTCATCCCAACAGCAGGGCATAGGGCTCTATTGATGCTTATAGGCAATGGAATGTCCTGCCCACAACCCCCATTGCATCACTTACATAACCTCTCATCTCTTCATCAGCTACTGTTTTAGTGCACCACGCAAGCCAGAGAACTAGCCTATTAATTTGTTCCTTCTCTACTTATGTCAATCATGTTGATAGACGGTCCTTGTCCCAGCCAGAATGTCTTTCAGCAATTTGTGCATTCTCAGTCGTTTGCATATAGTCTTTGCTTTTTAGATTATTCAGAATTTGTTGAAGTAGCGACTTGCTTCCAGACCACACTGTAATATTGTAGTCAATAGCCTTGAATGTGGCATACATGTAAAGTCCAATGAATGACTAATGTTCCCTTAAAATATTCCCAGTGTTAGTCAGAAAATAAATTCCATAACTTATACACAAAAGCAGCTGACGGTTGAATGTTTTTATTTTCTTCCTTCTAGAAATAAATTAACATGGTTCAGAATAAATGTCCAAGCATTTAATTTGATTCCCCTAGGTTGAACGTAGTGCTTAGTATTGAGTAGCTAAGGTGGCATTCAAACTTTCAGCAGTTATTAGATGAATGTCTCTTGAGCTGTAATGCAAAGACTGCAGTGTGTGCGTGCGTGCGTGTGCGTATATTTAAAAGAATGGGGAAAAGCTATGATAGACTTTCAAAAGTCCACCAGTAAAGCACTGGTGTTCACAAACTAGAATATAACAGGGTCACCTTGAAAGTGTACATTAAGGTTATCCTTGAAGGGTAATCTTGATAGATATGGTCACCGTAGAAATTAATGTAAAAAAAACAGTGTAATTTCTTCCTGAAGTAGTTGTTTTTATTATGAATAATGGATCTGATGTATGAATTGATGTGCAATTAGCATATCTTTAAAGGGGTATTATGTCAAATCTCTGCATGTTATATAAGAACATGCCCATAATATCTGAAGGGTGGAAATGTTGTAACAGTGAGGGAAAAAATTATTTGATCCCCTGCTGATTTTGTATGTTTGCCCACTGACAAAGAAATTATCAGTCTATTATTTTAATGGTAGGTTTATTTGAACAGTGAGAGACAGAATAACAACAACAAAATCCAGAAAAATGCATGTCAAAAATGTCATGAATTGATTTGCTTTTTAATGAGTGAAATAAGTATTCGACCCCTCTGCAAAACATGACTTAGCACTTGGTGGCAAAACCCTTGTTGGCAATCAGAGGTCAGATGTTTCTTGTAGTTTGTCATCAGGTTTGCACACATCTCAGGAGGGATTTTGTCCCCCTCCTCTTTGCAGATCTTCTCCAAGTCATTAAGGTTTCAAGGCTGACGTTTGGCAATTCGTCCCTTCAGGTCCCTCCACAGATTTTCTATGGGATTAAGGTCTGGAGACTGGCTAGGCCACTCCAGGACCTTAATGTGCTTCTTCTTGAGCCACTCCTTTGTTGCCTTGGCCGTGTGTTTTGGGTCATTGTCATGCTGGAATAACAATGCCCTGGCTGAGGGAATCTCTCCCAAGATTTGACGGTACATGGCCACGTCCATCGTCCCTTTGATACAGAAAAACACCCCCAAAGCATAATGTTTCCACCTCCATGTTTGACGGTGGGGATGGTGTTCTTTGGGTCATAGGCAGCATTCCTCCTCCTTCAAACACGGCGAGTTGAGTTGATGCCAAAGAGCTCGATTTTGGTCTCATCTGACCACAACACTTTCACCCAGTTTCCCCTCTGAATCATTCAGATGTACATTGGCAAACTTCAGCGGGCCTGTACATGTGCTTTTTTTGAGCAGGGGGACCTTGCAGGCGTGGCAGGATTTCAGTCCTTCATGGCGTAGTGTGTTACTAATTGTTTTCTTGGTGACTACGGTCCCAGCTCCCTTAAGATCATTGACAAGATCTTCCCATGTAGTTCTGGGCTGATTCCCATGACCCTATCGCCAGTGCACCTCTTTTCTTTCCTTGGACCACTTTTGACAGATACTGATCACTGCAGACCGGCTGCAGTTTTGGAGATGCTCCGACCCAGTTGTCTAGCCATCACAATTTGGCTCTTGTCAGAATCTGTTAGATCCTTACGCTTGCCCTTATTTCCGGCTTCTGACACATCAACTTTGACGATAGAATGTTCACGTGCTGTGTAATATATCTCACCCACTAACATGTGCCATGATAATGAGATTATCAGTGTTATTTCTGTTGAGAAAATCTATGCAAATGTGTCGACAAAGATGATCACAGCTGCAACGTTGTGATCTGGACATAGCGTAGCGTTCACCATACCTAAAATAGCTACATATTAGCTTGTCTTTACTTAAGTGAATAGGCTTTCAGTAATTGTTAGTTCTTTTAAAATCATGAGAAAATGATACATACAAATTGTGTAGAATTTCTTTGGGTTTGATGTGACCCAGATAGAGCAATGTGCTGTACTGCTTATTATAAACATGCAAGTTAATCAAATATTAGAAACTTTCCTTTCTGACAGTTTGTTTTGCTATTTTTTGCTACTGGACAAGTAGAAAATCTGACCAGCGTGTCCAAAGTCAAACAGACAATATGTTAATGCCTAGCCCTGGTAGATATTCAAATATTATCCAAAGTAATGTTTTTTATCAACACACATTTTAATATAATTTTAGGAATATAGATTCCTGGTTGATAATAGATCCCTGGTTGACCATAGAAAACGGATTTGTTGAGGATTTTTCAGTATTATGCATGGGAATTAAGTGTTGACGTGTCTGTGAAAAAAATTACAAAGTACAAATCTTGTGTTCTTTAATATTTTGAAAATGTGACAGTACTAATTAAAAAATCATTTATTTCTGTCTCTTAGGAATGACAAAGATAGACTCTTTGAATCCCATGTTCTGAGTCTGCTCACGCCCTGACTGGAGGCTCTTCCACTCCAGCAGAATGAGACAGCAAAGGTGGCCTCAGTGGTCCAAGTGAAGAGGAAGTGGAACAAGGAGAGAATGGGAGTCAATGCCTCCAGCTATCCCCATTCGTGCTCACCTCGATTTGGGGGAAACTCACAGAGCCAGCAGGCGTTTGTAGGTGAGTGTTATATTGCATTCATCTCTAACACGTTCATCGCAGAATCTGTGATATTTCTTTTTTCTTTGTTAATCAATACATGCAAAAAAAGCATTGGACCTACTTCAGACATTTTTGGCTACTGTTTTGTGTGTGGGTGTGTTGGTGTGTGGGTGTATAGTAAAACCAGAAACAATTTGACTCATTTGGACCTTTTACCATTCCCCGTGAGGCAAAAGTAAATTTCCGGCTCAGGGTTAAGTTTAGGGTCAAACTTACAATGGATTTTATAGTTAGAATTGGGGTTTCTTTAAGGTCCAAGTCTTGTTGGTTAAGTTTAGGGTTAAGGTTAAGCATTACATCTAGGTAAAGTTTAGGCATAAATGTTACTTTATTGAGGTTAGGTTTAGGGTTAAGATTAGGGCAAGGGAGCATGCAATTTCTGTAGGTGTGTGTGTGTGTGTGTGTGTGTGTGTGTGTGTGTGTGTGTGTGTGTGTGTGTGTGTGTGTGTGTGTGTGTGTGTGTGTGTGTGTGTGTGTGTGTGTGTGTGTGTGTGTGTGTGTGTGTGTGTGTGTGTGTGTGTGTGTGTGTGTGTGTGTGTGTGTGTGTGTGTGTGTGTGTGTGTGTGTGTGTGTGTGTGTGTGTGTGTGTGTGTGTGTGTGTGTGTGAGACGCGATGCGACGGTACAGTGGGCCCACGGTTCCGTACGTACCAGTTAATGGAAAAATACTACATACATGAAAACATCTGAAAGCGCATCATCCCTAATTCCCAATATATACACGCAGGTAAAATCTGAGGTGTGGTGACTGGAGAAGTGGGTATACCCTAACTTGTCAACTACAGTATCTTAAAAGTTTTTTAATCTTCTTATCACCTTGTTCTTAGATTTCCAAATGATAATTCCATCCATGTCAATTATACTACTCGATCAATAATGCATGTGCAGTACGCACTTCGTACTGGCTAATTACATTTTGGTAATTTCAGGCACATCCATACTATGCAGAATGCTGTGCATAAGTTGTTAATACATAATAGTAGTCTATATCTACATAGACTAACATTCTGATATATTCCACTTCCATCAGCACTTACTTGATACTGCGTTTAGCTCCCATAAACTTTTTTATCAGTATGAAATTAAGGAGTATATACGCAATCCTTAAGAGTGTATAGCCCCACTACAAAAATGTATAATGATGCCTGGTTGCTACAATATATTGTGAGAGTTATATTCACAGAAGTTAAGATGTTTTTCCTTTTGAGTAACAGTCAACGCTGTTGCAACTGATTTCGTTGGAGGAATACATTAATATACGTTTGTGTTTTAGAGTTGTTTAAATATTTTTCACCTCACAGAATTAGTGAATGTTTTTGCATTAATTCTTGCCCTTTATCTGCTGCAGATGAATGTGTTCTTTCATCAGTTTGAGAATAGTATTATCCAATAATGTTTATGCAGAAATGTGTTGGTAGAACAAAACTATGTATGTTTCTGTACATGGCAGTCAGTGATATGTGTACTATAGGTTAATGAGGCAAGACTTTTGATTTCACTTAAATGTGACTAAAACATAAGAGCATTTTGCTGACTGAAATGGCTCACAGTTGTCATTTTGACCATAACTAGACAAAATTATTATAACATTTTTAAAAAATTGACTAAACTTTTAACATATTTTAGTCAGAATGACTAAGACTAGACTAAATCAAAAAAGGAGTGCCAAAATGTACACTGTGTTGAACGCTGTATCCAAAATGTTCCCACACAATGGACTTAAAAGACCCAGTGCCTCTTCAAATTTGCTTCTCTCTGTCTCGCTAGCATTCGCCATTGGCACGTTGGAGCTGGGAGAATATTTGTTTTTATTTTCCACTCTCTTCATGGGGCGCCTTTAGGGAGGTTTCCTACTGAGAAGTCATTGCAAATCGTCAATTGGTTGTTTCAGTGTAAAGACACAACCGGAATTTCCAATGAGTTTAGCGAATTTGTGATTATTCAGTCTTTAGAGTATCTCACACGTCAGCCTCAGAAACATTAAGCCCATGGACATCAGGATCAGCAAGGGCTTTCAGAGTTGTCTTAATGGTTTATGCCTCAAAGCAAACATGGAATGGGAGTAGCTCATCTGGGAGTTAGGGATCAGTAGGCAGAATGCTGTTAATTCTGACCTTTTAGTCTGTGATCATGTGTACTGTGACGGGAAGAGACACAGGAAACGGACACCAGACAAGGGTTGAGCCCTGGTGGGTGTCTTACAGAAAAAGCAGTGAGAGGGGAGGAGGTGAAAGAGTAAAGGAACTTAAACGGCTTTGGTGCGCAGGTGGTGTCATTTCTCCAGCGGCCTCTCCACCCTTCTTCCTCCATTTTTCATAGTGCCCACATTTTTGTGGGCAGGGCTTGGAGTTTTTCTTCTTCCTCCTCTTCCTTCTCTTAAGCTGCATGTTGCTGTGTTGCTTCATCTGTCCCCCTGGCTGCTCACTGGGAGTGTCTTTATGTCTCCCTTAATGAAGCTCTGATTGTTTACAGCTGGGCAGGGGCTGGCCCTGCTGGCTGTCCCTGGAAGATTCTAGAACCTTCTAACCTTCTTTGGGGGCGTTGGTGTGACACTGATAATACATAGATTGAAGCAAATTTTCTAAGGTGCAGAACAATCCACAGAAGTTGGTCCATGCCGACGAGATGGCATCATCAATTGCTTCAGAAAGATGGTGCTCTCATGCTACAAAAGCTGTCTTATCCCAAATATGCTCTATTGGGTAGAGGTCTGTGGACTGTGCAGGGTACTCATTAAAATGAATATGTTGTAGTGTTACTGTAATCCTTGAAAATATGTGCTTCGTGGAATGGCACAATTGTTTTTGGTTTCTTGTCTTTGCACAGTAGTCTGAGCATTGTTGAGCCTGTGCTCAACGTTCATTTGTTTTCATCCATTGACATAATTCAGGGAAGAGAGACCAACATTAGTTCCTGAATTCAAATAACCTTTATTTTGTTCCCTTAAAATTACCATGAAATGTGGATATTTATTTTTATTTTTAAATCATCACTTTCTCTAATAGATGTTTATTTTATAACCAAAATAAGTGGGGTCCTTAAAATTCTAAGTCTGATCTTATAACTGTGCCTTGGCCTTTCTCAGACAAGGTGTAACCCTAAAACCAGAAAATGAATGTAGAATAATTTTTTGTTGTGTGATCCACTTATGTTGCTCACACCAATTCTGTATGTAACGGTCTCCTTTCAGGGACATCTTCCTATGGGCCCCAGGGATATGGGGGTGAGGGGAAGCTTTACAGCCTGGAGCCTGGCCCCGAGAAGTCCCAGGACAAAAAGAAGAAGACATCAGGTTTGGCCACGCTAAGGAGGAGATTCATCAAGCGTCGCAAGTCCAGCCGCTCGGCTGACCACATGCGGCAGATGCGCGAGCTCCTATCGGGTTGGGATGTGCGCGACGCCAATTCACTGGTTGAGGAGTACGAAGGCACGGCGGCTCTTAAGGAGCTGAGCCTACAGGCAGGGCTTGCACGCGCTGAAGCCCGGAGCCTGCAGCGTGACCTGGCTGCCCTCTACCAGTACAAGTACTGCACAGACGTGGACCTGATCTTTCAGGACGCCTGCTTCCCTGCTCACCGGGCCGTTCTGGCCGCCCGCTGTCCCTTCTTCAAGACACTGTTATCATCTTCGCTGGGCTATGGGGCCGAGGTACTCCTGGACGTGGGTACAGCTGGTATGGATGCGCCCATGTTCTCTGCCCTGCTGCACTACCTGTACACGGGTGAGCTTGGCCCTGAGGTGGATGCACGGCTAAGGAATATGGACGTGCTGATGCGCCTGAGTGAGGAGTTTGGCACGCCCAGCTCGCTGGAGGAGGACATGCGTTGCCTCTGCGAACACATGTGCTACTACGACTCGCTGCTCAGCTTTTCTTCGGACTCAAAGCTGGTGGAGGCCGGCGTAGCAGCGGTGGCCGGAGCTGGAGGTGTAGGAGGTGGGCCGTTCATCCAGGGACCAGGTGATGAAGAGTTGCGCGCCCACAAGGCCGTTCTCTCAGCCCGGTCTCCTTTTTTCCGGAACCTTTTGCAGCGCCGCATTCGCACTGGTGAGGAGATCACGGAACGCACCCTGCAGACACCCACACGCATCATCCTGGATGAGTCCATCATCCCCAAGAAGTATGCCCGGGTCATCTTGCACTGCATGTACACGGATGTTGTGGAGCTTGCGCTGGTACTGAGAGGAAGCCCTTCAGCGGGGAGCCTGGGGGAGGTGCAGGCCCTGGTGGCTGGAGGCAGAGAGGTAGCCAGTCGTGCTGAGGAGGCCATGGAGCTCTACCATATTGCTCTCTTCCTGGAGTTTAGTATGCTGGCCCAAGGTGAGTTTGGTGCTCTAATTTGCTGCTTTACATTTCTTGTTTGCTTATGCCTGAGGATTTTGCTTGGCAAATCAATTCAAATGGGTCTCCATGCAGTGATCAATTAATGCAATAGAATTCTGAGGTTTTTTTTGTAAGGTTTATTAGCCTATTATTGACTTTCTTCAAATAGTTTAATAAGTTGAGTTCCAGTTTTTTAGTGAACATAGTTTCAACATTGACTTCGCAATCTCAGTGGAAGTTGTGATTGTCTATTTTATTTTAATTTTATTATGGCCTCAGACAGACTGTGCACACTTCACAAGCATGCCTTTAAACCGTGCTTCTGAACTCCGGTCCTCGAGTACCCCCAACAGTACACGTTTTTGTTGTAGCCATGGACAAGAACACCCAATTCAACTCAATGAGAGCCTGATAATTAGTTGACAATCAGTAGTGCTTGGCTGGGGCTACAGTGTGTATTGTTGGGTATTTGAGGACCGGCGTTAGAAACACTGCCTAAAATATACAGCCGATTAGGAAGGAAAAACCTTTGTAATGAGGGGTTTATGCACCGCAACCTTTCAATAATATCCCTCTGTGTAGATCTCAAAAGACTGTTGCTCCTGACAGTCTGATCATGACCTGCATTGACACTCTGTCACCTGGGAAAGAGTTGCTCTTGTTTATTTCCTTACATATCGCAGTAATGCACGAGCATCATGGTCAACGAATGTGCGATTTCAACCTCAATTTGCTTATGTGTGTCCCATAGACTTAAATGCAGATGTAACTTTAGTCACTGCTCCTGTTGAAACACTAGACCGCTGAACAGTTTTCGTGACTGAAGCTCCTGCCATCCGCGCCCTGATAGTGAGCCCTCTTTCAAAGTAACTTGGATCCTTTCCTCTTGCCACCTTGATCCAAAATCGATGTCAACTGGGCCCGCTCAGCATTTTCGTACAGGCCACAGAGCATTATAGGTTGTTAATTGCTTAAGTGTATCACATGGGACACCTGTTTGGAAGCATCTGCATTTATCTCATTTATTCAGGTTTTTCCATTAATGTCACACGTCTGAATATTCTCAAACTGACCAGGTAGTGCATGGGGACCAGGGCCTGTTCTCTAAATATACAGTGGATTGCTCTGTATTCACCACCCTTACACATGGATTTTTTAATATGATTGATCTAGACAAAATATGTTATAGTAAAATATTTACTATAATAGCCCATTTGTGTTTGTGATTTTCTGGGGACATGTATGTAGATACATCTTTAAAAATGTGGCTGTTTTATAGAAAAGTAAATACTAATTTCAAAGGAATAATAATGCATACTTTAATGAGAATTGTACCACTCATTACCATTCTGATTGCACAGCAAACTGATTACAGTCCACAGGATTTATATGGCAAGTTACAGCAAACAGGTCATTACAGTATGATCTAGTTCTTAGCGCACAAAGGGTCACATACAGATTAAATGCATGCTGTGTCTTGCTTGTTTGCACCAGCCACCATTTAATCTCATGAAGGCGTTAAGATTAGACTACACCTCTGTCTCTTCCTGGCTAATTCTTCTGGGACTGCCCTGTCCCTATAATACAAACCTGATTCCAAAAAAGTTGGGACACTGTACAATTGTGAATAAAAACAATGCAATGATGTGGAAATTTCCAATGTATATATTTTATTCAGAATACAACAGAGATGACATATAAAATGTTTAAAATGAGAAAATTTATCACTTTAAGGGAAAAATAAGTTGATTTAGAATTTCATGTCATCAACACATCTCAAAAAAGTTGGGACAAGGCCATGTTTTCCACTGTGTGGCATCCCCTCTTTTTATAACAGACTGCAAACGTCTAGGGACTGAGGAGACAAGTTGCTCAAGTTTATGAATAGGAATGTACTTGTACTGGAATGTTGTCCCATTCTCCTGTCTAATACAGGCTTCTAGTTGCTCAACTGTCTTGGGTCTTCTTTGTCGCACCTTCCTCTTTATGATGTGCCAAATGTTTTCTATGGGTGAAAGATCTGGACTGCAGGCTGGCCATTTCAGTACCCGGATCCTCCTTCTATGCAGCCATGACATTGTAATTGATGCAGTATGTGGTCTGGCATTATCATGTTGGAAAATGCAAGGTCTTCCCTGAAAGAGACGACGTCTGGATGGGAGCATATGTTGTTCTAGAACTTGGATATAACTGTCATCATTGGTGGTGCCTTTCCAGATGTGTAGGCTGCCCATGCCACACGCACTCATGCAACCCCATACCATCAGAGATGCAGGCTTCTGAACTGAGCTCTGATAACTACTTGGGTTGTCCTTATCCTCTTTAGTCCGGATGACATGGCATCCCAGTTTTCCAAAATGAACTTCAAATTTTGATTAGTTTGACCACAGAACACTTCCACTTT